>NC_053025.1:487163377-487260927 GCF_003073215.2 Triticum urartu
GGATCTATTACGAGACGGTAGACTTAAATCGCTCCCTCCCCGTACATATAGCGGCTGGAGGGGCGGTTTGCGGGCCGCCCGTATAAATTTTACAGTCTGCTGCAAATTTGTCAGACATATTCCAGCCCGTAAAAGCCCGAATATGCTATAACGCTGGAGATATAAGGGTTGGCGGCACGATAGAGATGCTCCAAGGTGGTACACTGTTGGCTCACATGGCCTAATATCTTCCTGAAAATGCAACGAAAATTAGTGTAAACAGGTTTTGTCTATGGCACATCTAGATGTGCCTTAATTATTGCACATCTAAGTGACACAAGCAAGCATAGAAAGAAAAAAGGAAAAAAAAAGGAAATATTCACATGAATCTTCGCATAAGATCAATGATACAAGACTTGATTGTGCAATGGTACATCTAGATACACTTTAGCAAAAACTGAAACAATGCATATAAGAGCAACTCCAATGAGGCGACCCATTTTGTCCGTTTGGGTCATCCGGACACAAAAGTTGGCCCAACGGGGCGACCCAAACGGACATAGCGTCCGCCTGCTGTCCGTTTCGTGTCCGCTCAGACCCATTTTCATCTCAAATTTGGGACACATTTGGGTCCGCGGCGGACACAAAGCGAACGCTTTCTGTGGCCTCCTCGTCTGCCTTCGTTCGCTGCATGCGAGCACTGGCCCATCTGTCAACCACCCCCCCCTCCCCCCCCCCCCTCCCTCCTCTTTTTCTCTTTCTTCCATCCACCCCACAGTGCCCCACCACCGGCCGCTTCGGCCTCCGTCGCGAGCTAGCAGGGAGCAAAGGGGCATCGCCGGAGAAGCACCGGAGCCGGGGCAACGCCGGGCCAAGCGGATGCTCTCGACGACCTCGCCGCGCAGGCGGCGCACCTCCACAGCGAGAACACGCGCGACCCCATGCTCTCAACGACCTCGCCGGGGCGTGGGCGAGCCGCGAGCTGCTGCTGGCATACAGCGCGGGTGGCGTGCAGTGCGCTGCCGGGGCGAGAGCTACTGCAGCCCTGGCGAGCTGCTGCAGGAGGAGCTCGGGCACGAGTAGCACGGGGCCGAAGCTGCGGGGAGGGGCACGCAATGCGGGTGCGTGCGGTGTGCGGCCGGGGCGAGAGTTGCTGCAAAGTCGGCGAGGCGCATGCGACGGGGCGCGGGCGTGGCGGTTCGGGAGCTGCGGGGCGGGGCGCGGGGCGAGGCTGCATGGCTGTTGGTTGGAAGCTCGTCGGATGCAGGTCAGATACTCGTCGGATGCTAGTCAGACAATCATTGGATGTTGGCATCAAGCTGTGCACGAAGCCTCTTGACATGAAGCTGCTCGTGCTCTGCGTGTGATGTCTACACGGGGGGTGGCTGCTTGCATGCATGTGCTGGTGCGAGCACGCGATCGGAGCACGGGCGTCGGCGGAGGCGACCTCGCGGGGGCGTGACCAAGTTGCAGGGCGGGCGCGGCGAGCTGCGGGGCGGGGCGCGCGCGACGGACCTGGCGAGCTGCGGACGGGAGCTCGCGGGCGCAGGATAAGGTTGCGCGGGAGCTCGCCTACCAGGTGTTTGACTGAATGCCGACGCGGATATGCACAAAATGGGCCTGGCTTCTGTTGGGCACACCGGCCGACCCAAATGAAAAAGCGGATGCGGACAGGCGGACGGGCGACCCAACCGGACAAAAAACGGACAAAATCAACGTCTGTTTGGGTCGCCCCATTGGAGTTGCTCTATAAGAGCAACTCCAATGGGGTGATAGAGCAACTCCAATGGGGCAACCCATTTCGTCCGTTTGGCTCATCCGGACAAAAAAGTTGGCCCAACTGGGCGACCCAAACGGACAAGGCGTCCGCCCGCTGTCCGCTTACTGTCCGTCCCCGACCCAAACTGAACGCAAATATGCGACAAAATGCGTCCGCGACGGACGAAAGCGAGCGCTCCTGTCGTCCGCTCCCCATCCGCTGGTGCCCTGTCGTGTCTGCCCTGGCCCCACAAATCAGCGGCCCCGCACTTTCCCCTTTTCTTCTCTCTCTCGGCCAGAAGAGATGGAATCCATGGCGGGCAGCGCGGTGCGGCGAGACCCGGGGAACTGCAGATCTCGTCCATGGGGATGGGCCCGTGGAAGGTCTCGCCGTTGAAGGTGCCGGTGGCCTTGAAGCGATGGTGCAGGCCGTGGGCGCCTTCGGCTCCGCGGCGGACGACGAAGACGGATGTGCTGCAGGCCGTGGGCGCCTTCGGCTCCGCGGCGGGTGACGAAGACGGCTGCGTAGCGGTGGCGACGAGCTCGGGGCTGGGCGCGGCGAGCAGGGGGCAGGCGCGCGCAAGCAGGGGGCTGGCGCGGCGAGCGGGGGGACGGGCGCGGAGCGGCGAGCGGGGGGCTGAGCGCGGCGAGCAGGGGGCTGGCGCGGCGAGCGGGGGGACGGGCACGGCGCGGGGAGCGGGGGGCTGGGCGCGGCGAGCAGGGGGCAGGCGCGGCGCGGCAAGCAGGGGGCAGGTGCGGCGCGGCGAGGTCGGGGAGGGAGCGGGGCGGCGAGGTCGGGGCCAGGCGCAGCGAGCGGGGGGGCACGGCGAGCGAGGGGCCGGGCGCAGCGCGGCTAGATCGGGCCGGCAACCTTGCGTGTCCGCTTTTTGTCTTAGCGTTGGGTTCATCCACCGGCAGCCCATGTCCGCCTCACGTCCGCCTAGCGGACAAAATATGGACAAAATCCGTGTCCGTTTGGGTCACTGTGTTGGAGTTGCTCTAATAAACCTATAAACATTGGCGATCTTCTCTAATTTCGTCGATGGAAAATAGGGTTTGGAGGAGGCGGGGCGACACCACGCCTCCACCACCGCCGCCGCCACTGGCTACCATCGCCAACGAGGCTGGCCTTTGCTCCGTGCGTGGACGCCGTCCACGGCGCGTATATGTTGCGGCTCCGTCCGCCCGTGCGGCCCCGTCCACCCCTGCGGCTACATCCGCCCGTGCGGCCCCGTCCGCCATGCTTGATGCTTCGTCGGACCTTCTGGTCATAGACATCCCAGCGGTTGTGCCTGGCGTGCCCATGGAGGGAGGCCTGAAAGTGCGTTATATCGACTAGAGGGGGGGTGAATAGGCGATTTTTATGAAAGTCTTCAAAACGTGGGAGTTATGAAGACAATCAGTGAAGATTATGCCTATTACTATGCAGCGGAAGTTAGATTACACTAGGCCAGCCATGGTCATGTATTCAATAGAGTGAAAGCACAATGACAAACAGCTTCAGTGTAATAAGGATCAGGTAGGAAGAAGTTATGAAGCCAATCAGATCATACATTCACGTTGTGAAGACAAAAGATAAAGCAAGCATGCAATGGCTTCACAATGAGTTACAGTAAGAAAAGGAAGTGAAGATGAAACCAGTGACTCGTTGAAGACAATGATATGTTGGACCAGTTCCAGTTGCTGTGACAACTGTACGTCTGGTTGGAGCGGCTAGGTATTTAAACCTTAGGACACACAGTCCCTGTGTTCAGGACACCAAGTCCTCACTGTATTCTCCTTGAGCTAAGGTCACTTAGTCCTCGCCCAATCACTCTGGTAAGTCTTCAAGGTAGACTCCCAAACCTTCACAGACTTCGTTCACTGGCAATCCACAACGTATCTTGGATGCTCTGAACGCGACGCCTAACCATCTGGAGGATTCACAGTCCTCAAGTGTAATAAGTCTTCAGATCACACAGACAAGAAGACTTCAGTGATGCCCAATTTACTCTGGCTCTGGGTGGTTAGGGCTTTCTTCTCACTAGGAATTTTCTCTCGAAGGCTTCGAGGTGGGTTGCTCTCAAACGACAAAAGCCGTGCACTGAAATCTGAGCAGCCAACCGTTTATGGTTGTAGGGGTGGGCTATTTATAGCCACTTGGCAACCCGATCTGATTTGTCCGAAATGACCCTGGGTCACTAAGGAACTGACACGTGTCTCAACGGTCAGATTTCAAACTCTCATGGCAACTTTGCTTGGGCTACAAGCAAAGCTGACTTGTCCGGCTCTGGACAAGATTCGCTCTCATTGTCTTCGCTCGAAGACATAGGTTTTTTGATTTAGGCATCACTTCAGTCATTCTGACTGGTTCTCCTGGACCCCACTTAACAGTACGGTGGTTCCTATGACTCAACACAAAAGAAAAAAGAACTACGAAAGATCTAAGTCTTCGAGCTCCATAGGCTTCATAACGTGTCTTCTTTTGTCATAGTCTTCAATGTGAATATCTTCATATATCACCTTTGTCTTCAATGTCTTCATACATTTTTAGGGGTCATCTCTGGTAGTAAAACCGAATCAATGAGGGACTTCTACCTGTGTTTTCCTGCAATTCTCACAAACACATTAGTCCCTCAACTAGGTTTGTCGTCAATACTCCAAAACCAACTAGGGGTGGCACTAGATGCACTTACAAGGCCGCCGTGCTGATGACCTGAACCTCGGAGGGAACCGACGCAGCAGGCCCCGGCCGGGAGGCATGCAGTTTGATCCCGGTGGAATCAGGAACCCTAGGGGTGTTTCGCCTACTCGTCGGGTTTGGAGCAGCGACGCACGCGACAGTCTGGCTGCAATATCGCATCCTTCAATTCACATGAGGGCTGGCCCAGCGACTATCCCGGTGATCCTTGCTGGCGGTGGGGGTGAACAAGGGGCATCCGTTGAGGAAGCCACCCGCCCGAAGCCGTCCAGCCTGTATGCCGGGGAGACGATGGGGCAGGAGTCACCATTGAGGGCCTCGACTATTGCAGTCACGAGAGACATCCGACGATCTCCGATGTCGGCGCCGCCGGCGACACAAGTGCCTCGAACAGAAATTTTGGAAAGCCATGTTAGCAACTTGAATCTTCTGAGCTGGAATTGCCGAGGGTGTGGAAATTCTCGTACAATACGGGATCTTGTGAGCTTGGTGCAGGTTCATTCTCCTACTATCGTCTTTCTTTGTGAAACTAGGCAAAGGAAAGATAAGATGAAAAGATATCGATCCCGCTTAGGTCTAAGTGGTTTCGAAGCAGTCAATAGCAATGGTCTTAGTGGTGGCTTAGCTCTTTTCTGGCATGAATCGGTACAACTGGATGTAAAAGATATGGATGAACGATATATTGATGCCTATGTGAGTGCTGCGACGGGGGAGCCACCTTGGCGGCTTACCTGCGTCTATGGAGAACCGCGGACGGAGGACCGACATCGCATGTGGTCCATCCTCCGGGATCTCCACCGCCAAGCCGACATGCCGTGGGTGGTGGTCGGAGACTTCAACGAGGCTATGTGGAGCTTCGAACACTTCTCCGAATCACCGTGGCCGGCAGGTCAGATGATTGATTTTCGTGATGCTCTGGAAGTTTTTGGATTGGGTGATCTTGGTTTTGCAGGGCTGCCTTTCACTTATGACAATCGTCGTGGAGGAGGGGCGAATGTCAAAGTCAGACTGGACCGAGCTGTTGCAAATAATTCTTGGCCTGACATCTTTACACATGCCAAGGTGGAACACTTCGTGATGCCTAGTTCGGACCACCTAGCTATTTTGCTTCGGTGTGTCATGGAGGACCAGCCACCGGTGTCAGGTAGGAGGTGCCGTCAATATGAGGTAATGTGGGAGAGAGACCCGACCCTCCCGGAGGTAATAATGAATACTTGGGTTGACTTGGGGTCTATGTTGAACCTGGGGGATATAGCATCTGGTTTGGGCACTATGATGAAGAAACTGCAAGATTGGAGGCGCAGAATTTTTGGAAATGTCATTAAAGAAATAAATAAGTCCCGCTCACGTCTGGAAGAGCTTTTGTCGATGAATGCAGATAGGAAGGAGATCCGAGAGGCTACTGATAAGATGAACGAACTGTTGTACCGGGAGGAGGTGCTCTGGATGCAGCGGTCTCGTGTTGCCTGGTTATGTGAAGGGGACCGGAACACAAAATTCTTCCACCGGAAAGCAGTATGGCGCGCTCGAAAAAACCGCATAAAATCACTTGTGGATGATACAGGCACAACACATCGGAGCCATGCAGCTATGGCCGAGTTGGTCACGTCCTACTTTTCTAATCTGTTCAAGGCAGATAGTACCCTTTGTGTGGATCCAGTGATTAATTTAATTAACACACGCGTTACTGATCAAATGAATGATGGTCTGTGTGCAGAGTTCTCGGATAAGGAGATTGCAGATGCGCTCTTTCAGATTGGACCGTTGAAGGCGCCAGGTCCGGATGGTTTTCCTGCCAGGTTATTTCAAAGAAACTGGTCTTGCATGCGGACACAGGTGATCGCCGGGGTCAAGGAATTCTTTCGATCGGGAATAATGCCGAAAGGGGTGAACAACACCTCCATTGTTCTCATCCCCAAGGTTGAGAATCCAGAGAGGCTCACGGAGTTTAGGCCTATCAGTCTTTGCAATGTTATCTATAAGGTAGTATCTAAGTGCCTGGTTAACCGCCTGCGGCCCATTTTGGATGGGATAATTTCACCGGAGCAAAGCGCCTTTGTCCCCGGGCGGATGATCACTGATAATGCCCTGATAGCATTTGAGTGCTTTCACTCTATTCAACATGAAAAAGACCCTAACAGAAGTTTCTGTGCTTACAAGTTGGATATGTCTAAAGCGTATGACAGGGTGGACTGGATCTTCTTGGAGCGAATGATGCAAAAGATGGGGTTCGCTCGCCGGTGGGTGGACTGGATTATGACGTGCGTCACCTCGATGAGATACACTGTTAAATTTAATGGAACCCTCTTGGATTCGTTTGCACCGTCGCGAGGGCTACGGCAAGGTGATCCACTCTCCCCTTTTTTGTTCCTACTGGTGGCTGATGGTTTGTCTGCTTTGTTGAAAGATGCTGAAGAAAAGGGGGAATATACACCTTTGAAAGTGTGTCGACGAGCTCCAGGCGTGTCACACGTACTTTTTGCAGATGATACCCTGTTATTTTTTAATGCAAAAGAGGAGCAAGCAAAAAAGGTACATGAGGTTCTCACTGTGTATGAACGGGCAACAGGACATTGCATTAACCCAGCTAAATGCAGTATACTTTTTGGCAATTCGTGTACCATGGAGGACCAGGAAAGGGTCCGCTTTGTACTGCATGTGAATGTTCTGGACTTTGAGGACAAGTATTTGGGCCTTCCAACACCTGATGGCCGTATGTCGCGAGGTAAATTTCAGAATTTGCAATCCAGGCTACTGAAAAGAATCATCGCATGGGGGGATACCCTTTCTCTTGCTGGTAAGGAAACGATGATAAAAGTTGTTGCACAGGCCATCCCAACTTATATCATGGGTGTTTTCAAGCTTCCTATGTCCGTATGTGATGATCTGAATAGGATGGTGCGGAACTTTTGGTGGGGCTCTTCGGAAGGGAAGAGGAAAACACATTGGCTGGCTTGGCCCAAAATTTTGGCGCATAAGATGAAGGGCGGTCTGGGCTTCAGAGATTTCCGCCTGTTCAACCAGGCCCTGCTTGCCAGGCAGGCGTGGCGTTTACTCACTAATCCTAATAGCTTATGTGCACAGGTGCTTAAGGCTCGCTACTATCCGGAGGGTCGCCTTGAAGATACTGTCTTCTCGGGGAACGCCTCCCCTACATGGCAGGGCATCCAACACGGCCTTGAGCTCTTGAAGAAGGGCATCGTGTGTCGTGTCGGTGATGGACATAACATCCGCATTTGGCGTGATCGTTGGCTGCCTACCGAGCCATCGTGCCAGTCCATTACCCAGCAAGGAACCTGCCGGCTCAGGAGAGTTGCCGAGCTCCTTGACGAGCGCGAACGTCCATTAGCAACTGCTACGAGCAGGGCACTGGATGGTCATCGCGCCATCTGGAAGATCATATGAGGGTGCCCTGCTCCCCCAAAGGTACGTGTGTTCGCATGGAGAATTGTAACCAACTCGCTGGCTACCTGGGCTAACAAGTTTTCTCGCCACCTTGAGCTTACTGACATATGTCCCCTCTGTGGTGTGGAACGAGAGGACGGCTTCCACACGATGTGCAGGTGCCCACTTGCCAGGGACCTTTGGCGAGCCATGGAGAAAGATTGGCCGATCCCCAAGGTGGACACCATAGAGAATGATGGACCAGAGTGGCTCTTCACGCTTCTGAACCCTCTGTGGGACACGACGCGTATGGTCGTCCTCATGATCATGTGGCGGGCGTGGTACATCCGCAATGAAATTACCCACGACAAGGCTCCTCCGCCCACAGAAGCATCCAGGCGTTTTCTTCACGGGTACATCACGTCTTTGCTAAGCATCCACCAATTCCCACATGCAGACTTGGTGAAAGGCAAAATGGTTGTGCATGAAGTTGGCCGGCCTATACATGCAAGCAGTGTGAAGGAGCCAACGCTTCAATGGGTACCCCCTCCACCCGGTTGGACAAAACTCAACACCGACGGAAGTTTTGTCCAGGCCACAGGTGCAGCAGGTGGTGGTATGGTCCTGAGAAATGAAAAAGAAGAGATCATCTTCACAGCATGTAGGCAGTTGTTTACATGTAATAATAGCCTCCAAGCGGAGTTGGAAGCATGCAGGGAGGGACTGCAGCTGGCCTTGCACCGTACAAACATGCCCATCTTGGTGGAGTTGGACAGTACTGAAGCGGTCTCGATGCTGTCAGCACAGTCGGCGAATCGCTCACAAGTCCGAGCGCTAGTCGAGGAAATACGTGGAATAGTAGCTGTTGAATCAAGGGAGATTTCTTTTTCTCATATTAGTAGATCACAAAATAATGTCAGTCACGCGCTCGCCGTGTATGGGCATAGTACCCCGCGCACGGCTGTTTGGTTGCGATCGGGATTACACTGCATTGTAAACCTTTCAGAGGCCAGGAAGCCTCATTGAGTTAATGAAATCTTCGTTTATCCCGCCAAAAAAAACATTGGCGATCTTGTTTTGACGGACCAAAACCCAAATTGACGGTCCCCGACGACAAGAAGGCTGCCGGGGGGCGGACCTACCAACCAGTTCACTCCTGCTGACCGCGGTACCAGCAGCACGACCGGCCGAGGACCGCCACCAGCAGCAGCAGGCCACTGCAACCGCAAAACATAACGGTGCGGGACAGCGAGAGCGCGCGCGCGACCGAGCGTGACGGGGTCTCCAACGCCTCAACGTGCGCGCCCACACATACATGCGGCTCCAAAGCCTTGCAATCTTGACCAGTGCCGGCCGGCCGGACGGAGCGGGGCTGGCGGAGCGCCCTATCCCACCATGTCCATGTGATGGCGAGGGAACCAGCACGCGCCCTCCCCTCGCGAATTCAGCCCTCCATCCAGCTAGCCCAGCCACAAGCCAGGCTGCCACCTCCCCCCCTCCAACCATCGTCTCCCTCCCTTCCACCTCCACCACACCACGCCCACGCCCACGCCGCACCACAACCGCCGCTCCACCCTCCCCTCAAATCCCCCGCCCCCGCGCGTGCCGAATCCGCCGTCGATCGCCGCTCCGCCCCCCCACCCAGCGCGCGGCTTCCCGCGATGGCGCTGTCCGCGTCGGCGGCGTCGGCGGGGAGGGGCGCGCGGGCCGAGAAGGTGCGCAGGATCTTCGAGCGCTTCGACGCCAACGGGGACGGCGGGCTCGACCGGGCCGAGATGGCCAAGCTCGTCGTCGCCGTCAACCCACGGGTCAAGTTCAGCGACGACCAGATCTCCGCCATCCTCGACGAGGTCTTCCGCACCTACGCCGAGTTCATCCTCCCGGGGGGGCAGGGCCTGTCTCTCACCGGCCTGCTCCGCACCTACGACGACGGCGCCGGGGACGTCGACCGCGACTTCCTCGCGCTCTCCCTTCCCGCCGTCGACTCCGACGCTTCCTCCCCCGAGATCGGGCCCGGGGACGCCGCCGCCTCCTCCTCCCCGACCTCCGGCGCCGCCGTCGCCGCCTCGCTGCTCGACGACCACCTCAAGCCGCTCGGCATCGGCGGCACGGGCCCCTCGTCCAGCTCCCGCGCCGCCGTCGCCGCGCCGGCCTGGGCGACCTCGCCCAGCCACGGGATTGCCTTCGATTCCTCCTGGGCGCTCCTCGACGACCTGGAGATACTCGTCAAGCGCCTCCGCTCCAAGCAGCTGCGGAAGACCTCCTCGGTCGACACCAGCGGGGGCGGCAGCAATCTCGACTCCTTCTCCGAGGCCGGCTGGTCCAGGGAGATCTCCGCCTCCGCCGATTCGGGTTTGGCGTCCGCGCCGTGGGACGAGACCAGCCGGGACTACCTCACCTTCGTCAAGGAGCTCGCTGTTCTCCGCACGCGCGCGGACGCCTCCCGCTCTCGCGAGGAGGCCTTCGACAACCACATGGTCATCGGCCGGGCGCTCTCCGAGCACCGCCTCTTCCGAGACGCCCTTGCCAGCTTCCGCCGTGCCTGCGAGCTTCAGCCCACCGACGTCCGCCCGCACTTCCGCGCTGGTAACTGCCTCTACGCCCTGGGCCGCCACGCCGAGGCCAAGGAGGAGTTCCTCCTTGCCCTCGAGGCGGCAGAGGCAGGTAACTCCCAGTCCGCGGACATTCTCCCACAGATCCATGTCAACCTTGGTATTGCAATGGAGGCTGAGGGGATGGTGCTTGGTGCCTGCGAGCACTATCGAGAGGCTGCCATACTGTGCCCATCCCATGCCCGCGCGCTGAAGCTCCTTGGGAGTGCACTCTTTGGTGTTGGGGAATACCGTGCAGCGGAGAAGGCACTGGAGGAGGCCATCTTCCTGAAGCCAGACTATGCTGATGCGCACTGTGATCTTGGGTCAGCCTTGCATGCAGTAGGGGATGATGACCGTGCAGTTCAGGAGTTCCAGAAAGCAATTGATCTTAAACCTGGGCATGTTGATGCCTTATACAATCTTGGTGGATTGAACATGGACGCATGCCGATTTGTGCGAGCTGCGGAGATGTATACTCGTGTGCTGAGCATCCGACCAAACCATTGGCGTGCTCAGCTAAACAAGGCAGTCGCTTTGCTTGGGCAGGGAGAGTCCGAGGAGGCCAAGAAGGCACTCAAGGAGGCATTTAAGATGACACAAAGGGTGGAGGTGTATGATGCCATCTCACATCTGAAGACACTGCAGAAAAAGAAGCTAAAGCCTTCAAAAGGAAAACATGATGCTCAAGGAGAGGAAGCCTTTGTTATTGTAGAAGCATCCAAGTTCAAGAGGGTTGGAAGCAAGACCACATTGCGGCAGGATTTGGCCAATGCCCTTGATATAAGGGCATTCGAGAGGACGACAAAGCTTGGCCACTGTGATGCTGAGCTTCTGAGGAAAGAGATGAATGAGACTGATGTCCCCGTATCCTACTCAGGCACTGGCATCCCAGAGAAGTCGATCAGGAAAGCAGCTCTTGAGGTTATTCTTCGCAGGCTCCTATCTTTCCTCAAGCCAGATACCTTCCAGGGTGCTGTCAAGGCAATGAATGAAAGAATTCTCTCGGTCCTTGATGCGTCTGGCTCTGGCCGCGTTGATCTTGGGATGTTCTTTGCTATCATTGCTCCAATCTGTTCTGGTCCTGTGGATAGGCGCAAGCGTGTCGTCTTCGATGCACTCCTTTGGCGTCCTGCAAGCGAAGGTGGCAGGGGCCAGATCAGGAGGAGTGACGCGCTAAGTTACATTAAACTTCTCCGTGCCGTTTACATACCAACCAATGGGGCTAGCGACATGCTTGAAATGCATGGGGAGTCCGACCCTACCATGGTATCGTACACAGAGTTCCTCGAGATGTTCAATGATCCTGATTGGGGGTTTGGAATTCTAACCACACTGGTGAAGCTTGAAGACAGTGATCATGTTCGCCACGGCAGCCACACCTGCTCCATATGCAGATATCCTATCATCGGTTCACGGTTCATGGAAACAAAACACTCGTTTAGCTTGTGTAACCGGTGCTACAGTGAAGGGAAGGTTCCATCAGCCTTCAAGTTGGAGGAGTACAGGTTCAAAGAATACAGCAACGAGTCGGAGGCTCTTATAGACAAGTGCATGTGCTTTAATTTGAATTCTAAGAAGCTGGAAGCTGATGCTTGATTGTTGGAGCATCGGCGTCGAGTTGTTGAGGACGAATCTGTGTATGCCCTTTGTAGTTGTGAAGATGCCTAGTTAGCTCTCCTGCCCGCCCTCTTGTAAACTAAGGTCCTGTTCTTTTTGGAGTTCGCCAAATGTGTTCCGACCCTAAGCTGTTAGCTATTGTTGGTTCCAAGTGTATGGGAGCAAGAGCATGTGAACTCCAAATACACTCCCTGTAACCACATCCCAAATCAATGCTACCAAGGCTTTGAAGTGTTTCTGAGCCGGATGTGTTGTTCAGACCAACAGTTTTGGTTGCGCTGCGCACTACTCCCTCAACACTAGTGTCAAAAAACGTCTTACATTATGGGAAGGAGGGAATATTTTTGTGCATTTTAGGTTTCAGGTATGTAGTATTTTTGTGCATTTTAGGTTTAAGGTATGGTTCCAGGGGCATAACGAAACACCAATATCTATGTTGTTTCTTTTCAACTGCTTTTCTTGGCCGATCTTAAATAGAAGCTTCTTCTCTAATCTTGGTCACAGTGGTTGCTCCCATCATTTGTCCAAATCATTCGCATGACAGGCGAGTCCACTCAGTGGCCCAAATTTCTGAATCCTCGGATGGCTGTTGCAGTTTTCTGGCGCTCTAACTGTGGTTGACATGTTTTAATCAAATGGTTGGATTATCTTGCTCATGCAGGTTATTCCACGGTACCAAAATATGCAAACCACATTTGCCAATGTTGTGGCCTTGAAGGCTGTTCTCCTGCTCTGGAGATTGCTTCCGTTCAAATGTTCGGCATACTCTCACCCCTAGATAGATCTAGGGCCCCTGTATCTATCTCCGTCGTGTTTCTTTACTTCTTTCAATGTTCCCTCCAGCTATTTTCAGTTATTGCTTAGTGCTGAATAACTCAATGCTCTTGTTTCGTGGTACTATGCGACTATCTTTTTTCCAGAACGTGGATTTATCGCTGGTGTTCAGTTGCTCCCTTCTTCAGTCTGTAGTGGCTGTTGCTCAACTAAAGATTCTTGCTCTTTATGCTTTGTTTAGTTTTCGCCGTCCCATGCCGATGCTGTGCAGGTCCATGAAATCCAGCATGTGCGACCCACTCCAGGGACTTTTTCCGCTCTTTTTCTTTGTCGGCATTTTCTTTTTGTGGCTTATTTTTTCCCTGTGACCATTGGCAAAGCAACACGGTGCGGCAGCATGACGCGCTCGGCTGGCGGGAAGGAATGCATGTTTTACCTTTTAAAATTTACAAATCGATCCTTTGTCCACTTGAATTGGCCAAATGGCCCTAAATAGTACGTAAATCCTATTGCCAATTTGTCGTGGCAAACTGTTCTCTGAGCGCCACATGTCTCTTTCACCCAATTTTCGTCTCATCGTGCTGATGAGAGATCATCTTGGAACGAACTAAGAGCAACTCTAGGGGAGTTGTTGTATGCCCCGACGACTATAATAATTGCCAATACGGTGATTTTGACATAAAATGGCACACCATGATCGCTATAATTTATGGAGTTCGCTCAAATAAGAAGATTGTGGAGGCCCCGTTTGAAGCTCGCTCCATATCCAACCACCAGCTTGGGAGGAAACTTTCAGCTTCTTCCTTCTTTGGCCAACGCCGGGATTTTATAGAGCGCCCGGCAAACAAACACACCACCGCGAAAAGATAATCACTGGCAAGTGGGTTGATGAGATAGCTAACCACCCGCCCATTGATGATGTACCCGTTCACCTTGAATTCCCGAGGCACCCGTTTGGATGGTCGCCATGCGGCCCAGCTATAAAATACCGGTGCCAACACGTCCCCATCATCAAAACCCTAGCTGCCACCTCCCCTTCCTCGCCGTCTCCTTCCCTAGCCATCTCCTCCCCTCTCCGCCATAATGCGGACGCACCGGAGGGGCGCAACCCATTGGCTAAACCGCTTGTCCCAGTTGTGGCACACCGACAGTGCAAACTCCCCTAGGGCGCACTAGCTGCGGCAACCGATGATTCCTCCTCCGACGACGACACACGTGGCGATTCATCCTCCCGTGACAAATATATTGTCTCCCATGGCAGCGGAAGGCATTGATCTGGTGCCTTGGATGCCATCATACACGTCAACGAGGTCGTTCCCATCAACACCGCTGCCCTGTCGCCTCCGAGTCCCCGGTCGCCATCGTGTTGTGGCTCTGTGCCCTCAAAGCTCGCAACAAGAGCACAATTCTACCCTGCAACCACCGATAAGGAGCAACAACAACTCGCGACTGCCGCTCGTGAGTCTGACCCCTATGCCTACCTTGACAATCTCTCGGGGGAGGTCGATGGCAATGTCGAATAGTGAGATTGCATATTATGAAGATGTCGTCGAATGACATTCCAATGGCTAATTATATGTAATGCTACACAATTTGCCCACTAAATATAGTTGTTATTAAGTTATTGTGCTGATACATGCGTTTGGTTAAATTAAATTGAGCTTAAATTGCCCCTACAAAATTGAAGATGTCAAAAAAAGTTATTTACAGAGGCAGCCGTTTTGGCAATTTCATGTTTGCTTACAAGTCCAATAGCCTCCAAATCCGTATAGAGCGGCGACCCGACTATGGTGACTCTGCTGAAGTTGCTCTAGAAAAGAGCAAGAGAAGAAAATAAAGATGCCTCTACTATTAAACTTTGGCAAAAATAACATGATATTTAAGACACAACCGACCATGAAATATCAGGTTTGGTAACATATATGTAGCACCAAGTTGTCCAAAAATGCCAAATGGAGACCAAGCTCCATGGAGGCCTTAATTCGGAAACTTCAAAATTCAAACTTTTTAGTTTCAAAAATTTTACCTAGAGACATAATATACATGTGTGTAAATTTCCAGGCCAAAATACCTTAAAATGAGAGCTACAAAAAAAGTATGTGGCTTCTTAGAATATGTAACATTCATCCTTAAAGTCCATGAATTTTTATTTGCAACCCGCAATTCAAGGTATCTCATCCCAAAATTTTACGCACATACACATTACATCCTTGTATGCATGTGTATTTTTTTCCAGAATGTTTTGAAACTGCAAAGTTTGAATTTTAAAACTTCCAAAATTAAGGCCTCTATGGAGTCCGGTCTCCAAAATGCCCTAATTGTCACACAAGAGACAAACTGCTCTTGGTTGCTGTACTCCAAGCTCCTTCAACACAGTTTAGACCTAGATAATTATAGCCTTCTTACAAGGGGATCCGTCTTACAAGCACTTGACGAAATCAAGTTAGAGTGAAGAAATATAGCAAACCCACCCGTAGACTTTTGCTCATCTAGACATCCTGCCCTGTCAGCATCTGAAATTGCAGTCACCAGAACAAAGCTTGACATGTCTATCCGGATCCCTAACTCCCTAGTATTTCTAATGTAAATCTCAGAACTATCTTAACAACACGGCCATGTACATTATAAACCAATGCAGATGCGATCGTAGTCACACATAGATAAAGAAACCAATGCCGTCAAAAAGTTATAACTAGCAGCATGAGACACTTGGCACATCAGATGAGAAGATACATGTGAGATTTTCTAAGCTCCTGATAAAAAAAATCAACTTATTCCCATGAATTAGAACTAAACCTACTCATAGTCACAGTATACAAGACATGGTAGAGAGGAGTTTCTAAGCTCTGTGGAAAAGCCACAGAAAACGACCTCTGAAGCCTTTTCTACGAACAAGGAAAGATGAACCAAAACTTATGAAGGGACCTTCAAGTAAGGTTGCTAGCTATACCCGGTATATATAGACCTGCTCTGTTTCTTGGTCTAGCAATCTTTGATATCATAAGGTAATATACAGAGATGAAACTTTCTTAGCACAAGCTTGCCAACCAACACAATCTACTGTTGTAAGTACAGGGCAAGGTACCAGCAAAGAAATGGCCCATCACAATTGTCAAAGAACCACCCCCATCAATCATCATCCGAATCTGCATTGTGAAGAAATTCATCAACTTAAATGATTACAGCTAACAAAAACCTGGGTTGATACAGTTTCTGGTGCGATTCAAATCTTCATAACTGATAATGATGGAAGGGGGTCTCCCAAGCAATGCATCGGAGCCGGTTACCATTAGCCAATCTGATCAATGTGTGATATTATGACTGCACTATGCATGCAACTAGTCAAAATTGAAATGTGTGGTTCATTATTTCATTATGTATGTCATATGGGTCTCCCCTACTGATTCCCCTCTCCTTTCATTTCGAAATGCACAGTTTTCCTGTTTCATGTAGGAATTTGCCGACAAAGTTAAGCCTGTATTATCTGGAAGAGAAGGGGGGAATCCAAATTTCACACAAAAAAAGTATGTAGATATCCTAATACCATCTGTGAGTTCGTAAAAAAAACCAGACAGGCTGAAAAAGGATGAATGCAAATCAAACAACAAGTGATTGCAGCAAAGAAATAAAACCTTACCAGATCGAACATCCTCTCCGACTTTTCCTTTATTATTCAATTGTTTCATTATCATTAAAAATATGAGTTTCCCCCAATATACATGAAACACAAGTAATGTGAGAAGCATTGTGTTGAAAACGTAGTACAAGGTCGTTGGGAACCTATCCAGCTTCCTCAAGGATATGATAGACTGGTAGCTGGCATTGCAAGAACAAGAACAGTGAGTTTCAACCTTTGGAAGTAAAAGGAATACAAGAAATTATGTATCAAAGTAGCAAACAAACCTTGAGGTTTTGATTATCCAAAATGGGAAGTAAATCAGACGTAGCAGGAGCCAAGAGAGAGCAAAAAGCCCAAAAAATAAGCTAGCCCCTAGTTCTTTTTCAGTGTACTTGCACAATTTGGCAGTTTCAAGGAACACGTCACTCGCGTCATGCAACGCAAGAATAATTGTCCCAATTCGAAAAAATCTGCAGAAATGTAACTTTAGTTGCCTTAGAGCTGTGTTGGAATTTTGATCTTAGCTATAAAAGTCTACTATATCCTATGAATGGTCATAATCAACAGAAAGAAGTAAAAAGAAATGAATGCCTCTATAGTACAATGATTTCAGAAATATATATGTATTGTGAGATTACATAGCTATGCTGCATGAAAAAAAGCGAAATTACAAGGGAGTGCAGTACCCTTTGTTCTAATGAAGCACAATGATTTTCAGAAATATCTATGTACTGTTACATGACATGGCCATGCTGCAGGGACAAAAGACCAAATTAAGCACTGCTTACTAGAACATTCAGATCAATCAACAGAAAGAGTTAAATCGATCTATTATTGCCATTATAAATTCTGCTTTCCAATTTATAGATTTTCATACTCCCTCCGTCCGAAAATACTTGTCATCAAAATGGATAAAAAAAGATGTATCTAGAACTAAAATACGTCTAGATACATCCCCTTTTATCCATTTTGATGGCAAGTATTTCCGGACGGAGGGAGTACATGATAATATTTGTTTATCAAATCAAACCAGTAGGTAACTAGAAAGATCTAGAGAATTGCCAAGCTTCAGTGCACACTGCAAAGTCATTGGATTCCAGCGTAAGTGATTGGTAATTGATGGTTTTTTGATGCATAATGACCAACTGACCATAAATAGGACACATCAGAATATAACAGAAGTCCGTTCCCATACAATTTGCAATCCAGAAAATACAGAATTAAAGAGGCTCAAGAAATATTTACCCAGTCAGAAATGAATATCCAATAAGAACAGATGTTACTACATGATGAGACATCATCACAGCAAAATCTTTTCTGCGGGTTTCCCAGGCAATGAGAGCAAAAATGCTGTAGATATAAAATCCACACTGGCACATGTAGAAAAGTCTCAATGACGACCTGAGATACAGAGGTCAACATATATATTAGAGAAAAGAACAAAATATCACTTCACTCAAAGAATAGGTTAAATGGTTCCAAACAAATATGCCCGGGAGTGTTTCAAAGTTCCTATTAACATATCTAAAATCTATAAAACCTGAGCCATTTGTTTTGTGTGATAATGAGCACGGCAAGGTGTTCCGAGCATCATGTCATCAAACATCAAACAAAGAACGGCATCATGAGTATGCATCTTCCCTTCTAAATGGAAGGTCATGCGAGGTAAACCTTACCCCTCACATTTCCTAGAAAAGCTAAGACTAAGTAGAAGGATGGGAGAACAATAATTTACCATGGTTATAGTTGGTAAAGGTTAAATGAAGCAGGATTCCTTTATCAAGGTAATAAAGCTATTACAAGATCACATGTAAAAGTTTAAAGTGAAAATGGGTACAGTAAAGTATGTGGTCGCTGGATAATAGATCTTTGCAACTTCTATGCATGCCTCCAAATGTCAGTTATTTAAAGTTATTGCAGATAGAGTTTAGGGACTCTCTATAAGACAGTAAGAGACCATATGCAACAAATGGTGTGCGAATCTACCTAACTTTCTTGACTATAAATAAAGCTATCAACAATAAATAAATAATGTCAATGTATATAAAGTAAGAAATGTGCATAAATATTTCCTCTAAGTGCCAGTACAAGATAATGGTACAGTAGCAACACCCTGAAGGGTGTACGAAACAGTGTGTTAATACTCATGAAGGAGAGGATACATAAAAATGTTTTGAACATAGGCAACCTTATCATGTTAGCTTAATAGCAAGGTAAGCGAGTTTATGATTTTTTTACATATATCAAATTACGAGATAATTAAATATTTCATGATCTTAAATGATCTGAAATATTCTGAAATTCATACTTTTGAGTACATTTAGAGGTTAATGTATTGCAATAACAATAAGCTCTCTCTCTTCAACTTTAAAGAAATTGAAGAGACCATGTATCAGGGCAGAAAGCTCATGCAACACCAGTATACCCTATATTTAAGAAAATTATAGAAGTATACTTGGCACTCACGGGATGGGTTGATTTGGCCAGCCATCGAAGTATTGCAATGTATCCAACGACCATGGTTCCTGCTTTATTATCAATAGGACCCATGCCTGAACAGAAGCATAGTATGTCAGCTTCCAAGTAGACTCTGAGAACTTGACAATCTTTGCTTGCCTGGCCTCATCATTCATCAACTTAGAAGCCTTGCTAGTGAAAAGGTAAACTGCCAACGGCTGAAATGACATATACGAACAGCCAAACATCAGATGTGAAGGTTAAACTGACGAATATTCAGTGATGTAAAATATAGTTCATGGTAAAATTTCAGAAAATTTGGACAGAAGCGAATGAACATATACTGTACATAATTAAAGCAGAGGTAACCTAGGGGCCTACTGAGACAGATTTATAGAACAAATAGAACAATTATATTATTCAGTAATCTGAAGCATCATGTAAATAATTTCAGACTGTATATGGATTTTACAGTGGCTTCGAAATCGAAGATAATAATCAAGTGCAGTGGTGTATCATGTAGGAATTGTCGGTACACGACATGATAATGCTCACTACAGTACAGAGTACATGGAACACCAGAAGGCATGAGAACAGACAAGCAAGCTCAGCTTAATAACTGCAGTAGTAGTACAGACACAGGAGTCCTAGACAGCATCCATCAGTAAGGCAGTTAATGAGCAGTTTCCACTCGGGGCACAGTCGGCGGGGCGTTGCATCACATGCGCACGGACGGTTAGTCAGATTAGCCGGATCACATTGATCGGTTACGAATTCGGCAGCAACACCAGCGAGCATTGAGCGGCAGCACGAAGTGCAGACGTGGGGCGAGAGATCTCGCGGAACCCAGCGCGAATCTGGCGGGAAGGGGCGGCGGCGGAGGAGCTGGTTCCGTACCTTGTACAGTAGGCGGTCGAGGACGAAGCGGGCGCAGAAGAAGCCGAGGGAGAAGAGCAGCGTCATGGGGAGGACGGACGCGGCGTCCGGGCCGCGGATCGCCATCGCCGGCCTCGACGGCGCCACCACCAGCAACAGCGGCAGCAGGTAGCAGCAGCACCGCACGGCGGCGCCCCCGGCCGGGCAGTCCGCGCACGCGGATAATGTGAAGGGGGTGGACTGGGTTAGGGAGCAGGCGGTTGAGGGGGGAGCGAGAGGCCCAGGCGGACGGACGGACGGGCACGCACTGCTCCTTCCCTCTGTATTTCTACTGCTGCTGCTCGCGCAGCCGCGGCGCAGGTGGGAGGAGGCGGGCACGAGCAAGGCAGGAGGGCAGCAGGACGATGCGCGTGAGGGACGACGGCGGGCGGGGTGTGGGATCTCTGGACTCTGACGTCTCTGTCTCTGCTTCTGCCTCTGCTCACCCTAGAATTTCGTTGTCTTTTGTTTATTTAAGTGTCCGGTCGTACGAGTATTTGTGATTTAACTAGGGCTCCTCCTGGACTAATTAAGACTCCAGTCTTGAATTGATTTTTTTTAGGATCAGTCTTGAATTGATGGGAGGCCTCGTGCCTCCTGACACCTCTCCAAAGAATGTTTGGGCTGATGGTTCGTTCCGCTTTTGCCACCCCTCCTTGGCTTGTACGCGAACCTATGTCCCCCTAAAAGAAAAAAACGAACTTATGTCCAAATGCATACATGCGGGGAAATATCACGTGCTCCCATCCTTGTGGTTCTCTTCATGCTTAATTTTAAAATATTGATTTAAAAGTTTCAAAATTCTGAAAAAATGTTCACAAGGAATGAGACTTCAACCTCTAAAAATTTCAGGTCCAAACTCGAATGTATATTGAGAAACAAAAAAGATAATTTCAAATATGAATAGTGTCAAACGTTGTTTTTGTCTCTTTTTTTACACTAGATTTCCCTTTTTTTCATGAACGTCCATTTGGAGTTTTGACAAGTTTTTAGTAGTTGTAGTCTACCTGCCACTGATTTGTCTCTAGAAGTTAGTTCATTTCTTAACATGTGAAAACGATTCATGTCCTCAGCAACGGTGTGACTAGTTTGTTTGTCTAGCCTTCGCCACGTTTTTCCGGCTCACGCTCTTTTTGTTGTGAGCTAGTAGTTTGCGTGCACGAATCCATGTCTTCCTTGCCCGTTTTATGGCATGCTTTGAGGATTTGAATTATTATTTTTTGCAGGGAGAGGATTTGAATTCTTATGAGTTCATTTTTATGATCGTTTTCGAGGATTTCTTGCACTACAGTTTAGAGGGAAATAAATATCCACCTAAATCTATTTGTATTTGGTGTGGCTAGGTCTCAATTGAATAAGACTTAATTAGGTATTAGTCAAGTGACATAATCTATACTTCCGCTGTTTCTAAATGTAAGTCATTTTAGAGATTTCAATAAAGGACTACATACGGAGCAAAATGAATGAATCTACACTCTAAATTATGTCTACATACATCTGTATGTAGTTTGTATTGAAATCCTTAAAAAACTTATATTTAAAAACAGATGTAGTAATAAAGAAAAGGGAAAATCTGAAGATTTTTTTGCACCGATCACCATGTAAGACCCGACATATATAGCATCGACAGATACTTGGTTAAGTCTTGGTCGACTGAGATTTAGCAATTTCATTTGTATTTTTTTCTCGTAATGTGTCAAGCACTCATCGATGCTCATTACCCCTTTAAAGGGCTTTAAAGGATGGTGGAGTACCCGCGACCCGAGGCCATCCACGGCCTCGCGCACCCATGCATCATCCGATCGATTCACGTCGTCCCTATCCGCCTGCCAGATGGCCTTCGCGTCGTCCAATCCTGTTAGTCCATTCCTCACCACCGTGTCGGATCTGTTGGTCCATGGTCAGTGGGCCGCATTCGCGTTACCCTCCCCCCTTCCCATGGTCTGGCGTCTTTTGCCTCGTCCTTGAGCGTGCATTTCTGGGAGCGCATGCCTAGATCTCTTATATAGCGCCTTAAGCGTCATTTGTCCCGTTTGCGCTCAGGCGCTTGGTGAGTTGGGCCGACCCATTAACATGAACACTCACTCGAGCCCTCCGTCGACTGGCAGGTTCACTCGCTAGCTCGATTCTTTGTTGGCTCGGTTGGTCATTCTGCTAGTGACCCTTGACCATTGACGTTTTGAAAATAAACAAAATAAATAAATAAGATTTTGATTTTTTTTGCAAAATACCAAAAATGATGAACTAAAAATGCAAATAAAAATGTCTAGGATTAGAGAAAAGTTCATGAACAACGAAAAAACACTAATTAAATAGTTCACGGATATACTAAAGTTCACTAATTTGAAAGGAAAAGTTTGCAAATTTGGAAAATAATGCCCATGAATTTACATAAAGTCCACAAATTTGAAAAAGGTCCACGAATCTAAAAAAGTAGAAAATAAAAACAAAATTCACAAATTTTGAAAAAAGTTCATGAATACAAAAAAAGTTCACGGATTTTAAAGGATAAGTTCATGAATATGAAAAAAATTGTGAACTTCAAAAATATTCACGAATTAAAGAAACGTACATTTGAAAAAGTTCACAGATTTTAAAATTCACGTATCTAAAAAAAGTTCATGATTTTGAAAACCAAATCTTGGATTGGAAAAAGGATCGTAATTGTTGAAAAAGAGTTCATGGATTAAAGAAGTTGATGAATTCAAAAAAATGATAACGAAATTCAAAAAAGTTTGCGAATATGAAAAAAGTTCAAGAACTTTCAAAAAATGTTTGCAAATATAAAAAAACTTCGCTAATTTTAAAAATGTTCAATAATTTCAGAAATGTTCAATGTTTTTCAATATGAAATATGTTCATGAATTTTCAAACGTGTTCACAAATTTGGACAAAGAAATTGAGATAAGTTAAATTGAAAAAAAGAGTGTAAAAAGAAAAGAAAAGAGTCTGAGACCGACCGAGAAGTATACACAAACCAGGAACGATAGTTGAACATTTATGGGCCAGCCCAGTTAACTCGTGGGGTGTGCGTCTCATACCATTTACCCTTTAGGCCTTATTTGACAGCAAGCGATTGCGGAGGTTTTGGGAGGAGAGGATTTCAGGGGATTTGGTGAATCCCCCTCTTCGACACAATCCCCTTGAAACCTCAAATCACCCTCTAGCCACACATCCTTCAAATCCCACTATGTAAAAAACAACGTTTGATAGGAAGGGATTGCCATATTGAATTAAAATAGTGTAAAACAGTTAAAAATCTAATCTTGCAACACTTCTTCACATGAACAACATAATTCTATTGACTTGGAATCAATATATCATCACATACACATAACAACAGCATATTCTCTCACATCAGCATGACTTAGAACCAAAAATGTCTCATAGGTTCTCTGCATTCACAAGACCCAGGCAAGACATGCGTACATGCTGAGAATACATAAGCATGATGATCTATTTATGCAACATAGAGAAAAGCATCACTTGATGTTCCGCAACGGTTGTTGGAAGAGAGTACATGACAGGAGCATAAATTCCAACTATAAGTCAGCAGTAGCGCAGACACAAAAGCAGCCGAGGAGACTCTCAAATAGACGATTTCGAGGGACCTTGCAAACGTCTCCTCCCTCTGCTTGTTCCACTTCTCAATCTGGTTCGGTAGGACCTGGAGGATACCAAAATTCGTCTCAGCAAACAAAGAGACTTTTCCCTTGCATAAACAACAATGATCAAGTATATTTCAAGGAATATTAAGAGCACAAAATACAAAATTAAAAAGAGAACAAAGGCAAGATTTGTTCAACTTCAGAGGCTGTAGACTGTTTTGCAAATGGAAAATTATAATGAAGAAATAGTATGAATTATTTCATGGCCTTGTTAGAGCTACATCAAGAGGTACAGAACTACTTTTAGATTAAATCAAATTGTAATAAACACAAAAGCAAGAAGAATCTGATGTGGCACGCAAGATGCAACTTGATGGGCCGAAGATGGATGGACCAGTCAGGTCACCTGGTGGCTGGTGAGATACCACAAGATCTCTGTATTTATAATCAGACGATTTCTAGTGGCTGGATGGATGAACAGACGATTTCTAGTACTATTATAGATAAACAAGGAAACTTGCTAGAAACATCATCGCTGTTTCTTTATTACCAAACAAGTTCAGTGTCATTGGCTGCAGTGATTTGCATATGACCGCATTCACAATTCAGAGCAAAGGTTGCATAACAAATCGAACCAAGATGAACTAACAAACCTAACGATTTCCATGGTAAAAACAAATGGTTCAAAATGCAGCGCCACTTGACTTGACTCCATCATGTAACTACTAGCACAATCTAATAAGTACTCGACGACGAGCCAGCCAACAACAATTAAAAGTAGCTATGAATTGTCACACAGCTCTGAATCTTGATCCCCCCATAACAGCAGCATGCTCTAAATCTTGAGTTCTTGACAGGTAGCACAAAGAAGAAGGGGATGCAGAAGATTGTTACCTTAGATACGTTGAGTCAACTCTGCCATTTCGCTCCGAAGAAGCACCGCAACACTCTCTTCATCTTCCGTGGCAGAATTAAGAAAGATGTCACGGTTCTCAACACTTTTGAACACTTTGTAGGCAGTGGCTCTTTCATCACGGTGGAGACTTTCCATCTTGTGCAAAACAGCAATGCACTTGCTGATGGAGAATTCTTGGGCATTTTTTGCCCCGGCCAATAGAGCAGACTCCTCCTCCGCTTGCTTCGGTTTGATCTCCACATATTGTGCCATCACTTCCACCATAGGATCATCACGCTTCTTACCCTTCTTTGATTCCTTCACATGCTTGTTATTTGAAGCAGCAACACCACCTCTTTGTGTAGCATCTCTTGAACCATCACTTGGGGCAGCACCTCTTGGACCATCACTTGGGGCAGCATCTCTAGGACCATCACTTGGGGCAGCATCTCTTGGACCATCACTTGGGGCGGCATCTCTTGGATCATCATACATGTGTAAATCATCATCGTATTGATTCAGGTCAAAAGAGAAGGCAATCTTCTCTCTTTCAACTTCGGGATCACCATCACTCACTTGTGTAACCTCAGTTGATGTGAAATTGAAGTTACCTTCTGCTACATGCCTTGCACAAACACCCAAGTTATCATTAAAGGACACACAACAATGAAAATTCGTTATAAAGGTCAACAAAAAGAGAGGAAATGAAAATCCATTCTACTCAGTAACTCACCATCATACAGATCACCAAGCTTATCATAGAGGGGAAAGGGCTTATTCTGGAACTTAGCTATTTCTGGCCACGTCTGTATATATAAAAGAAATGATTTATCAAACTTAGATTGCTCGAAAACAAGATTGATTACAAAATAATGGAATACAAGTCATCAAGTTTTGCAAAGACAAAATGCACTACACTAGAACTTACAGTCATCAAGTTTTGCCAAAGATGCGCGTCAGCATCTATCATGTGTGTATGATAGTTCCAGCTGACACCGCTCTGTTTGCGAGCATCCTTAATAAGTCGGTATTGAGCTTTCAAGTCTTTCTGCTTTTCCTGAATCTGTATCGTTGTAAAATTAGTGTGGCCATATCTTTCATGAGATAAACCAGCCATCCTATCCCACGCTTCAGTTGACCAACCATTATGTCCCCTATGGTACGGAGTGTTGTGCTCCTGAAGTATCTCAACCAAACCCTTTTCCAAAGCTGGGTTCCATTGAGTTCTTGGCTTTTTAACTACACCAACACAAATTTACATTGTTCAAACTTAATGCTCAACATGATAAGAGGAGTTACTATCATTCAATTTGAAAACAAATAGTGATAAACTTTAGGAGGACTAGTGAAAACTTCCAACAACATGATAAGAGTGAGTTATTCATTATCTATAGTAGAGTGAGTTGTGTGACCTACATCTGCTACTTTATTCTCTAACTTATACTCTACTAGTGATTATGTCATACCATTGACGAAACATAATAAGTGAGCAGTACTTCTTTTGGGAAAACTGACAGCTAAATAATACTCTAGTAGTCTATATACTCCTGTTATAGACTTGTTTCTGCTATAATGCACCACTACATGTAGTATTGAAAGATATCATTCACCAAACATAACAGCAAGCACAGAACTTAATTGGCAAGATCTGAGAAATGGAGATTAAGTAGACCAAATACCTCTTGGAGGTGTATTTTTAATTTTGGGTGATGGCTTCTTGGCACCGTGTGAAGCTTTTTCCCACTTGCTTTCATGAGATTGTAGTTAGGGGACCCCTTTGGATACACATCTGCATTTCAACACACACTACATTATTAGATGATGAAGACAAGAGAAGTTAATTAATTAGTATACGTATATATATCATAAAACACACACCATCATGTTGGCTATTCAGGATGGTATGCTTCCCACATTTGCATTGCGATTTCATCCCTTAGAGTGTTCCCTAAGTCCTTGTTCCCATAGTTATTCTCGTCGCCATTTGGGAGATCAACAAAAGCATTTGGCGCTATGTTATCGGGCTGGTTGTCAAGCCAAGTCTCGTCACCATTCTCCATTTTGATGATATTGTGAAGAACTGCGGCAGCTGCGGGAAGTTTCACTTGGTTCTCGATTGAATGCAGTGTGCCGACATGAAGAATTGGGAAGCACTTTTTAAGAATTCCTAGGGACCTTTCCACATGGTTTCGTAGAACAGCATGCCGATGATTGAACAATTCCTTGTGGTTTTGTGGCCGAGGATGTCCATGACCAAATTCTTTCAAATGATACCGGACACCCCGATAAGGTGCAAGAAATGACTGAGTGTTTGCAGAATGAAGAACCCTCGCATCCGTAGCTGAACCCTCCTAGCCACATGATATGAAAGTGATTTTTAAATCGAAGTCGCATGCAACCATAATATTATGACTCAAGGTACCCTTCCTATTCCGAAATGGAGCAGCAATCCCAGGTGTTGCGGTTATAGGAACATGTGACCCATCAATGGCTCCTAAACAGTTCTGGAAGCAAAGATTGCAGGTCAATAAAGAACTATTAAGTTAGATAATAAAAGGAATTGTGGAAGCGTTAAAAATGGAAACCTGAAAGTAAGGATAAAATCTTGTGTCGGTGGAGATTTTTGGATGTGGCTCATCAATGTTCAGAGGCTTCAGAAATCGACTAGCTAAGACAGGGACGATGTTGAAGAACTCTGATGTACTCATAAAATGTTTGTCCACTATGCTGAAATTGTAGCTGGAGATCTTCATAAGACGCGTTGTGAGACACCATGTACAGGAAAAAGGCTAACTTCTCCTCCACCTTAATTCTTGTATCGGATATCAGTTTTTCTCTTCTAAGATAAGATGCCAAAGCCTAAAAGATACGTGGCTCCATCCTATAAGCTACAAGGCAATTCTTAACATGCCCTCTAAGGATATCGTCAACATGATTCTTGCCATATAGGATAGAGCTATGTCGTTGTTTTCTCTCGACTGGTCCTCTATTACGCATTCGATGCAATACAGGCAGAATAAAGGACATCATATCTTCATCATCCTCACTTCTCCTCTTCCTAATTCGATCAATAATCTCGGAGTTCATCTTGGCACTAAAACTAGAGTAAACAAGCAACAAATAAGAACTATATTCATAATACATACATAATGATCTAGAATATTATATCATCAGTGTGCCAAGATGTGCAATGACCAAGAGCTATCAAGTATGATATACTACTTCGGCAAATAAACAAGCTCAAGAGGCCAAGAAGCTTATGTAGCTTACCGAAGTTTGGCGTGGCAACAGGTTCCTAAGAAGGAGGTAACTCGTCCATCCCGACAAGGATCCAAGCGGCAGGCTGTGAAAATAAGAGTCAAACACATTTCATCATAAGTATTATAAGTACCAGAATTTCATCATTATTTCTAATCTGACGACACACACATTTGAATAGAAACATCGTAGGATGGTTTGTTCGAATAAATGCAGAAGATGGACAACTAGAATCAAGACCAAAATCAAAGAGACTTTTCCCTTGAATAAACAACAGCAATCAGGTATAAACTACATTCATTTCATCAGGTCAATTCACTGGCAAGGGAAGTAACAGGTTTACGCTTGTTGAATCCTAATTATTCTACATAGATTTAGAAACTCTGCAAAAATATATAGCCCAAACTCTAGCTTGCAGATATGGTTCCCTAGATTACAAGGATGTAGTAAATGAAAGAAATATTAAGATACAACAATGCTAGGAACAAAAGAGACACGTCCTATATGGAACTGAATGTTTGCTGCAAACATTTGTAGCCTAAACTGAATGCTAGTTCTTTTATGGGCCGCACCGCTCATTCCATTCCTAGGCTTTGATTACATGGGCTGAGCAGTTTGTTGCTACAACACACCAATATTACATGGGCTTCAATGGTATAGACACCTCCAAAGTCTCCAAGTAGATTAAAATCAAATATGAGAAGAAATTGCAATCTTGTAAAAGCAGTGCACTAGCCAGTGAGTTCTAATTGCGGATGACTTCACACTACTAAGTGGTGACTGCGATCATGTACTTTTCTATAGCAACTCTTTCTTTCTTCATAAGAACAAATACTGTAAATGTCTATCTGCATCCCATTTTGTACTAGTGTAGTTGTTATCATGGTACATCTGAGAGTAAGAATCGTTTACTAACAATTGTAAGAGTTGAAAGTAAAGATTGGAAACAGGAAAAACAGATACACATCTCCCTTTTGAACGTGTTGCAATCAAGAGTACTACTACATTGGTCTGATATTCGGGTTGGAACTTTGCAGGTATCCTACTGATGGCGAACAAGCAAATGCTGGCCAAGCAGACGGGCCTAACAAGGAATCAGGGGTAAGCAGCAAAGTTGGTCACTGTTGCCGCGCTACATGTCATTTTGTTTCTGGAGCTTGGTTGACAATGTTGGGTTAATAAATGGCGGTGCAGGTGTCGAACTGTTCATCAACGCGAGGGTGAGGCTGTGGAAGCCAATGATGGAGGAGATCCACAACCTGGAGATGAGGCAGGTCCACAAGCACCCCGCCGCACGACAAGGCCAGCAGCAACGGCGTCCACGGCCAGTCTCCCAGCACTCGTCGCAGCAGGCAACAGCAGCACAACGGCAATCGCTCCGAGCCCTGCGAACTCGCACCCCGGCAGATTGAAGGAAATCTCGACCTCTAGGGTTAGGGTAGAAAGAGGAGCTAAAGAGGACGGCGTTCTTGGCAAGCTAGCCGGGTAGGAGACGTCGTTCTTGGCGTGCTTGCCGATGAGGACGAGGCAGGCGGAGGGCGTGCGGGAGGTGGCAGCCATGGAGAGGATGGGGAGGGGAGGGGCTGCGGTTACTAACCACCGGGGAGAAGTCCAGTATGCCGGAGGAGATCGCCAGCGTTGAGGCGGCGCGGCGTCTTGGGGAGGAGTCGGCGGTGACGTCTTGGGAGGAGTCGGCGGCGACGTCTCGGATCGGGCGGCGATGCGAGTCGGGCGAGCAAATCCTCGAGGGGGGCCTCGAGGGTTCTGAAGCGCGTGGAAACTGATGGATCGACGAGGAATCGAGAGGGTTGGGCCGTCGAAACCCCGGGTACCAAATGGGCCAACGGGTATTTGCGAGGATTCTGGGCCACGCGAGGAATACCCACTCGAAACCCCCCCAATCCACGCGAAACAAACGAGGCCTTAACGGGCGCTATAAGCGCTGAATAGGATCTGCGGTCGCGCCTATACAGCGCTTATAGCGTCGGTTCCCTGATCTGGTGCTCACCCGCCCCCGTCCTGGGCAGGGCTATCTATTGTTACCTCGTTTGTATTTTTTCAGTTGACTATTGACCATCAAAAATAAAAAAGACATAAATTATACAAAACAAAAATTTGAATATGAAAAAAACACAAATTTGAAAAAACCTCACCAAATTTATAAGAAAATCATAAAAAATGAAAAATGTCATGAAATTTGAAAAGATAATCATGAATTTGGAAAAGTTCATAAAATTTGAAAAAAGAATGGTGAAATTGAGGAAAGTTTATGAAATTCACTAAAAATGTCTTGCGCTGGTGGGGCAATGTCAGGCTTAATCATCGGTTGTGTCTCGTTCAGGAGTGGGGACCGGTTTGTGCCCGGTTGTTGAGTGCCTCTTGATCGGCTCCCTTGTTGTCTACCCACTTGTTGGATCCCACCGGGTCTAACCGGTCGTCGAACGTCGTGATTGGCCCCCCTTTATGCCTACTCCTTTGTTGGATCCTGGCGGGTCTACCCGACGGTTGCATGCGTCGTGTCCTAGAATGTGCGTGCTCCTAGGGCCATGCATTTCGTGTCTACCGAGCTACTGAACGATGTTGATCGACCATGTTTCTCTATTGGGCATCGTAGGGTCTAGGTAGTTGTTCCTGTCTACTCCTCTGTTGTATCTCGACATGTGTACCCAATGGTTGGGTGTCATCGGCGGGCATCCCCAAACGGGCATGTTCCGGGTAGGGATGAAAATGGAGTGGAAAGTTTCCATTTTTCCAGAGGAAAAATGGAAACAGAGAGGAAATATGAAAACGGAAACGGAAATTTGCAAAATGAAAATAGAAGTGGAATTTTTTATGCGGAAACGGAAACAAAAATGGAACGATGTTTTCCGGTGGAACAGACGCGGAAACGGAACTTTCCGTTTTCGTGAATATGGAATTTCCGTTTCTACTATAGGCCCATGGCTGCTTTGTAGCCCAATTACCAAACAACACACAATGACACAATGAGCAGACTAGATCATTTGAGGACCAACTTTTACTTCCACACACATTCTCAAGTAGACACAGTACGGAATTGCCATGTACTATTACAATACTGCCCTATGTCACCAACACAATCATATTATCATGTAGCCATGTTAAAAATTTCTTAAATTTCTTTATTTTGTGTGTGTATTTCTCTATGATTCAAGGGGGTTTTAAGTTCCGGTCAACACACTGTTCTGTTTTCGTGTCCGCTCTGTATTCGCTCCATGTGTGTTTCCGGTAGCATTTGTTTCCGTATTCATTTCCGGGGTTTCTGTATTCATTTCCGCTTCTGCAAAAAAATATGAAAACAAATATGGTAACACCCAGTTCCGTCCGTTTCCACTCCGTTTTCATCCCTAGTTCCGGGGGTGTTGTTCCTGCCTACCTAGATAATGAACGCCGCCTAGTCCACTACTGCAGGATGCTGCTGACGCGACACTACGATTAGAGACCCTTCGATGAAACTGTGTGCGATGCCATAATTGCAAACGGTGGTGTAAAAAACTCGTCAAAAAAGGTGCAAAGTGTTTGCGATGACGGATGCATCAAACACGGTTCAGATTTTAGTTGCGTGTGCGAAGCAGGGTATACGGTTGATCCAGATGAACTGTTTGTGATTAGACAGAACAACAGAAATGGGCAGCCATATTAATGCGTGTATGATATACGACATACGGTTCGCTCCGATGAACTGTTTGCTATTAGGGAAAGCAACAGAAACGGCGAGCCAGATCAAGGTGTGTGTGATATACGGCATACGCTTCAGTTGAATGAACTGTTTTCGATTAGGGAAGAGAACATAAATGGTTCAACTTAACAAGATGTGTGTGATACGCAGCAAAAAGGCCTGGAGGTTAATTCGAGAACAAGTACACAAAGGTTAATTTGGCATACATGACTTGTAAGTTTCACAGAAATCATATCACTTTTTTTGGAAAACATTTAATTGAGTTGAATGTATATAATGCTCCGTCCTATTAGTTGAATTAACCTCGAGGTCCATGTTTTGGAAACATGTTGTAAAGTAACGGGGGTTCTGTTAGATGAGCTATTGGTAGGGAAGTTGGTCCTTGCTGCTGTAGGATCCCTCTTTGCATCCTTTATTGGGCACCCGGATTACTGACTGTTGCCGCCCAATGGTCAATGCCACGTCCCCCGCATGGCAGTTTTTGCAGCGGGTAACTGCATCATCGTGCCGCGCCCGGCGCAACCGCATGCACATGAACGTGCGTGATCGTGCGCCAGCCCCAAACACTAGCAACACAACTTATAAATTGACGGATGAAGTACTAGTTACAGTGATGCATATAATTAAGAAAAGGGATCACACATGTCTGTATTGACTAGAGCGAGAATACAATAGCACAATAAGAATTAAGTCCATGATGATGCGATCGCAGTGGTGGTTACAGGAGGCAAGAAGAAAAATGCATCCATGAACGTACGACCTCCTCCTCCTCAACTCAGTGCACCGGGTGTAGCGCCCAAGATGCGATTCTATCCCAATCACGTGATGAATTCATGATCGGGGTACAATCTCATTTCGAGCACATAGCAAAGTGGATATCATTACGACATACCATGTACTGAATAGATGAGAATACAAGGTAAATGCTTACACTCGCCACAAGATACAACATGAATACAATAGTCCATCCATACATAGCAATCATCATATAGAAGAGCAGGATCTGACTACGAATGAAATCAAACGAAAAAGAAGAACGACATCCACCCTGCTAATCCCAGGTTCCCCGACCCGAAACCTATCCCTTGATCGAAGAAGAAGAAGAAGCAGGAGAACTCCAAAACAAGCAAGCATCGCCCTCGCGTCAGATCATCACATAACCTGTACCTGCAACTGTTGTTGTAGTAATATGTGAGCCACGAGGACTCAGCAATCCCATTACCATGGGTAACAAGACTAGCAAAGCTGAATGGGTATGGAAAGGATAAGTGGTGAGGTTGCAACAAGCGACTAAGCAATATATGGTGGCTAACTTTAGAGTACAAGTGTAAGATGAGAAACTACGCAAACGGTCGCAAACTAGTAATGATCAAGAAGTGATCCTGAACTACTTACGTTCAAACATAACCCAAATCGTGTTCTCTTCCCGAACCTCGTCGAAAAGAGACCGTCACGGTTACACACGTGGTTGGTGTATTTTAGTTGAGTTTAGTTCAAGTCCACTACAACCAGATATTAACAAATTCCCATCTGCCACATAACCGCGGGCACGACTCTCGAAAGTTTAAACCCTGCAGGGGTGTCCCAACTTAGCCCATGACAAGCTCACGATCCGCGGAGATAATCCTCCATCTCGGGACCCTCCGATCAGACTCGGAATCCCGGTGCACAAGACATTTCGACAATGGTTAAACAAAACCAGCAAGACCACCCGGTGTGTCGATACCCCGATAGGAGCCACGCGTATCTCGTTCTCAGGACAACACCGTCTATGCAAAGTGGACGATAGCCAAATACCTTGAGTTGCCCCGAGGTGGCACCGCCGACTGCTAGGTAGGTGGACCAACACTCATGTGGAGCTGTAACATCCCAAATTTTCAATTTGGAATGTTATACATTAGATCATCATTGCATATCATATTTTATTTTGCATTTTGGTTGATCCTAGAAATTTCACGCAACTCAATGACCCACGGAGAGAGTTGGGGATTTTGTTATTTTCATATTTGAGTTTTCTCAAATTTTGAGAATAGGATCATTTGATTTTATTTATTTTATCATCAGTTATTCCTATTACAAAATATGAGAAGAGGGAATAATGACTTTCCCAAAATAAATAAATATTGAGGATTTAATAATAAAATCAAATAAGTTTTATTTCGGAGTTTTTCGGTGTTTTATTTGAATTTAGGAAAAATGTGCGTTTCTCAAATTGCATTTAGGTCCCAAATAAATGTTCACTTGTGCGGCTTGAATTTTAGAAGCCCGTGAAAATTTATTTTGGAATTTTTGGAGTCCGTTTAGTATTTATTTTTATTTTTCTTCCGAGCAGAATAATTTAAAAAAAACGAACCGACCTAACGGGCCGTGTCCGACTAGGACTCTGGCCCGACTAGGCCATATAAGCCGGCCCAGCCCCCCCGGAGAAACCCTAACCGCCAGCCCCGCCCGCCCTCGAGCCCCGCGCCGCCGCCGCTCGCCCCCACGCGCCGCGCCGCCGCGGCCGCTGCCCGCCGCCGCCGCCGAGGTTCACCGCCGCCTCGACTTCCGTGCAAACGTTTTTTTAAAAAAAATTAGATCGGTTTTCGTCGGGTTTTTTTAGTTTCGGGTTTTTTAAATAGATCATTTTTCTGGTTTATTTAAATAGTGAGCATTCATCCGTTCGTTCGTTCTAGCGAGCGTTCGTCGTTTTTCTTTTTCTCGGACTAAATCCGCGATTTTTCTGATCGCGATTCCTGATCCGATTTTCGTTTTAGTATAACTTTTCGCTCGTTTATCGGAATCAGGCAATTCAAGCGCCTAGAGATTCGACTCGAAACACTATCTGTTTAATCAACTTAAACAAGATTTTGCTACTATAAAATTTGCCCTAGATCCAGATTACTAGAATGAAGTTGTTTTCTTTCGCCATTTGACTTTCGTTGTTTCGTTCGATTTGATTCTTTTTGCCAACCGGAGTTCTTAAGTTGAACCTTCTGGTTAGATCTCTTATTTGAGTTTTACCTGTGCATTAGATAAGTACTTATTGTATGCTTGTTTGTTTGTCTGCGATAGAATACCCGGAGTGCGCCGCCTGTTACTTCGAATCGTTAGGTTTCGCGGATCATCAGCAAGGCAAGTAACACTTTGATCATACCTTTTCATACCCAGTTTTTATTGCATTAGATCAAACCTCAAACATTGCATGATTAGGATCTAATTAAATTATGGGTATTGGGAAGTAGTTGAGGTAGTATCTATTACCTGTTTATTATCAAACCTTGGGAGTTACTATTACGTTATGCTTATAGTGCCATGCTATGCTCGTAGACGTGGATTGGGTTTGAGAGTATTCATGACAGATGTGAGATTGTTAATTAATGGTTTACTTAAGGTGGCAACTTAAACACACATCTGGGTGGATTGAGGCACCTGGGTATTCCAGGACTTGCCTGTTTTCTTTTGGACCGCCACCCAGGCTCAAAGGGATCATGAGACTATTCATGCTAGAAACTTCCGTGTGCAGCCACAAGCTATTATGGGCTCTAGCATAGTTGACTAAGTTGTGCGAACTCTTACAGTGGTAGACTAGCAGATGTAGGGGATGTAGGTGGTACGGTCTACCCGATCGTAAGGTGCTAGCGCTTCTGAAAGACTATGTCTCGGTCATCCGTCTTCTCAAACACCATGTAGTGCGAGAAACCAAAAAGGAGGCGATCGAGTCTTGTGGGGAAAAGTGCACAAACCTCTGCAGAGTGTAATAAACTAATCATGGTTAGTCGTGTCCCCGGTTATGGACATCTTGAGTATCTCGTACTTGGATTTTCATGTGAATCTCAACATGTTACTCTAAATTAATTTTGTTGGGTTATGTTTAATGATGATGCTTAATTGGGATTGAGGATGCTGTCAACCATTCTCAATGTTTAACAACCACCATGATAGTTAAATAAATCTATTCCTTTGAAGTAGGGAAAAATTGGCTTTACGCAAAACTGTAACCATAGAGCTTTCCACCAGCCAAATATGCATATAGTATAGCTGTTTCATTCCATTACTCTCTATGTGTTACCTTGCCAGCATATTCCATGTGCTGACCCGTTTCGGGCTGCAACGTTAATGTTGCAGACTTTTCAGACGATGATTAAGGAGTTTTTAGGTCGTGGTTCTATACTCAGTGATGCCGTTGGAGTTGATGGACTCACTTATCTTCCAAGCCTTCCGCTGTTATAGTTATTAGATGGCCTTAAGCCATATTTATTGTAATAAGTTCTCATTTGAGACACTCGATGTAATAAGTGTGTGATTGCTACTCTGCTATAAATCCTCCGAGTATTGTGTGGTGTCAGCATTACTGATCCAGGGATGACACCGGAGCACAGAGATCAGACTGTTTGAGGTCTGGTCGCTACAGAGATGGTATCAGAGCACACGCTGACTGTAGGACACGACCACTAAGCTAAAAGACCTAGATCACTTTTCACTCTCTTCTCTTCTGACTTCTCATCTTTTCTACTCTTTAGGATGGCGGATGCAAGGAACAAGTTCACGCAACCGGATGAAGATACACCCTTTGGACGACACTTGAAGGAAGTCACTAGATACCTGAACATAGGAGTAACAAGCTTCACGGGAACCTACAACGCCACTTTACTTGAAGAAGAGCGCTGGATGATTCAAGTTCAAGTTCCTGGAAGGACGTTCATGCCAGTCACTGAGCCCATGGAGTTTTCTTTTGATGCACCAACTTGGGGTCTAGGATAGAGCATGGCAGCTCACATCGCCATGGGACGCATTGGAGAAGTCTACCGCAAGGATCTCAAGGATACTATCTACCAGATTTGTGGGCGCCGAGATGAACACTGGGAGATGATCAGCACCAGGAAGGATAGATCAATCGCAGCTTTTATCTAGGAGTTAAACCAGCACATTCGACGACAGGAGAACCAGATGTGCACCGACATGATAGACCTGAAGAAGGCTAAGACTAGAATCAAGGAACTGGAGGAATAACTCAAGGCTACACATGAAGATTATGAAGAGGAAATTGAAGTATTGGTGGAGAAGAATGACGACCTGATCAAGAAGATTGGAATATTTATGGGAGGCCCTACGCCAGTAGATGAAGACGAAGAACCCCAGGAGATTAGCCCGGAAGACTACATCATCATCGACGGAACCGACTCGGAACCAGATAGTAGCGATGATGATTATGTTGATGAAGCTGGAGCAGATATCATGGAGTCAACAACCGAAGAATATTTCTAGTAGACCACCTCATTAGTAGTAGTAGTCCACCATGTAAATATAGTAGTCCGAGCACTTTTGCGATAGTTAGATCGATTGTATGCCTTTATTTGATTGATTGAAGTGAATTGTTTGTTTTGCCTCATGTGCATATGGGTAGTGTTTTCTCTTTAGACCCCCTCTATTCTTATATCTCATCTTTTCTAAACCCTCAGATGCCTCCGAGACATGACCCCAGATTTTCCTTTCCACCGGAGCTCACCCAGTTGATCCAACAACAGAACACATTGATGCAGTTGCTAGTCCAGAATTAGAATCAGGGGAACAACAACAACAACCCACCACCACCACCACCACCTGTTGACCACTTAGCCCGTTTTCTTAGGCTGAATCCGCCGGTGTTTTCCAGCAGCACCGAGCCGATAGTAGCAGATGATTGGCTCCGAAGATAGCTAGGGAGTTGACCACAGCAGGATGCACAGATGCGGAGAAGGTGAAGTTTGCCGCACATCAGCTAGAAGGACCCGCAGCATCATGGTGGGAGAATTTCACCGCCACTTTTCCAGTTGACACTGTCACATGGGACCAATTTCAGCAGGCTTTTCGTACTGCCCATGTTTCAGCAGGAGCTATGGCCATGAAGAAGCGTGAGTTTCACAACTTGCGCCAAGGAGGACAGACAGTTGGCCAGTATGTGGAGGAATTTAGTAAGTTAGCACGTTATGCCCCAGATGACGTCGCTACGGATGCAGCTAAGCAGGAGAAGTTTCTGAAAGGACTGAATGATGAGTTGAGCATGCAGTTGATGGTAGCCACCTTCAACAACTACCAGGAGTTGGTAGATCGTGCTCTTATGATTGAAGGGAAGCAACAGCAGATTGAGAATCGCAAGAGGAAGTATGGACAAGGAAAGTACAATTCAGGAGCTCAGCGGAAGCCACGTTTTACCCCTAGACCAGGAGGACATTTTTAGCATACCCATGGAGGAGGTAGCTCGCACAATCACAATGGCACCAAGAATGGAAATGGCAATGGAGGAAGCAACGGCCAAAACCGCACCAACCCATCAACCCCAGCCAAGAAGGACCTAAGCCAGGTCACTTGTTTTAAGTGTCAGAAGACCGGACATTATGCCAATGAATGTCCTGAAGGCCAAAATGGTAATGGAAGTTCTGGGAAGAAGCCGAACCCTTTTAACAGGGGACAGGTGAACCACATTAGCGTGGAGGAGGTTGAAGCTCAGCCCGATGCAGTAATAGGTAAGTTTTTGGTTAAGTCATTTACTGCATTCATTCTTTTTGATACTGGTGCATCGCATTCATACATCTCACGGGGATTTGTGGATAAGTATAACCTACCAACCCAAGCCCTTAGGTCACCCATGTTAGTAACCTCGCCCAGAGCAGAGTATGTGGCTAGTCTATGGTGTGATCGGTTACCATTAAGGATTGGTAACTATGTTTTTCCCTCAGACCTAATAGTATTGGAATCTCAAGGATTGGATGTGATATTAGGCATGGATTGGCTATCAAAGTATGAAGGGAATATTGAATGTGCTAGTAAGTCAATTTTTCTTACCACCCTAGAAGGGAGAAGGATCAAGTATGTATCCTGACATGTGCCAAAGAGGACTCAAGTAAATTGCTTAACAGGAGTTGTGCAGGAGGAAGTACCAGTGGTAAGGGATTTTCCCGATGTATTTCCAGAAGAGTTGCCAGGCATGCCACCGGATAAAGATATTGAGTTTTTGATTGAGCTATTGCCAGGCACAGGGCCAATATCAAAGAGACCATATAGGATGCCAGCAAAGGATTTGGTGGAAATTAAGAAGCAGATTAAGGAGTTACTGGATAAGGGATATATTCGCCCAAGTTCTTCACCTTGGGGATCGCCAGTACTACTAGTGGAGAAGAAGGATGGATCGTTAAGGATGGTTGTTGATTATCGAGGATTGAATGAAGTAACGATCAAGAACAAGTACCCAGTACCAATGATCAATGATCTGTTTGATCGATTGCAAGGAGCTAAGGTATTCTCCAAGATCGATCTGTGATCAGGATACCACCAGTTGAAGATTCGAGAACAGGATATTCCTAAGACAGCTTTTACCACCAGGTATGGGCTGTATGAGTATACCGTTATGTCATTTGGTCTGACTAACGCACCTGCCTATTTTATGAACATGATGAACAAAGTGTTTATGGAGTTCTTGGATAAGTTCGTCGTAGTGTTCATTGATGATATCCTGGTTTATTCGAAGAATGAAGAGGAGCATAAGGAGCATTTGCATTTGGTACTTGGAAAGCTCAGAGAACATCAATTATATGCCAAGTTCAGCAAATGTGAGTTTTGGTTGAAGGAAGTAGGATTCCTCGGACATGTTATATCTGGAGAAGGTATAGCAGTAGATCCCGCTAAAGTTGAAACCGTGACCAAGTGGGAAGCCCCAACAACAGTTGGAGAGATCCGGAGTTTTCTTGGACTCGCAGGATACTACCGGAGATTTATTGAGAATTTCTCAAAGATTGCGAAGCCTATGACGGAGTTGTTAAAGAAGGGTACCAAGTTCATATGGACAGAGGAATGTGAGGCTAGTTTCCAGGAGTAGAAGAAACGTTTGGTTACCTCACCAGTGTTGATTTTGCCAGACCAGACTAAAGATTATGAGGTGTATTGTGACGCTTCACGTCGAGGACTTGGAGCAGTGCTTATGCAGGAAGGGAGAGTTGTTTCATATGCCTCAAGACAACTGAAACCTCATGAGTTAAATTATTCCACGCATGATTTGGAGTTAGCAGCTGTAGTGCATGCTTTGAAAACATGGAGACATTTCCTCATTGGAAATCATTGTGAGGTGTACACGGATCATAAGAGTTTGAAGTACATTTTCACACAGAAGGAGTTAAACCTCAGACAAAGGAGATGGTTGGAGCTTATCAAGGATTATGATATGAAATTGCATTATCACCCCGGAAAGGCTAATGTAGTAGCTGACGCATTAAGCCGTAAGAGCCATGTCAATACATTAATAACGGGAGAAATACCCAAGGAGTTAGCGGATAATCTTCGTGAACTATGTGTGGAAATAGTTCCGAGAGGCTATGTAGCAGCATTGGAGATTCAGTCAACTTTGATGGATAGAATCAGAGAAGCTCAGAAAATTGACAAAGAGATTGCCGCTATAAAGGAGAAACTGAGCAAAGGAAAAGCTAAAGGATTTCGTGAGGATGAGCACGACACCCTATGGTTTGAAGACCGCATTTACGTGCCCAATGACCCGGAGATCAGGAAGTTGATATTGCAAGAGGCACACGATTCACCATATTCGATTCACCCAGGAAATACCAAGATGTATTTGGATTTGAAGGATATTTTCTGGTGGACCGGAATGAAGAAGGATATTGCGGAGTATGTAGCACTTTGTGATGTATGTCAGAGAGTAAAGGCAGAGCATCAGAAGCCAGCAGGATTGTTACAATCATTGCCGATACCCGAATGGAAGTGGGATAAGCTAGGCATGGATTTTATCACGGGATTGCCCAGGACTCGTTCAGGCTATGACTCGATTTGGGTTGTAGTTGATCGATTGACAAAAGTAGCTCATTTCATCCCAGTAAAGACCACTTACACCAGTGCTAAGTTGGCAAAGATATACATGACCAAGATCGTATGTCTGCATGGAGTTCCGAGGAGTATCGTATCAGATAGGGGAACCCAGTTTACCTCAAAGTTCTGGAAACAGTTGCACGAAACTTTGGGTACAAGGCTAGAATTCAGTACAACTTTTCATCCACAGACAGATGGACAGACCGAGAGAGTCAATCAGATTTTGGAGGATATGCTGAGAGCTTGTGCGCTAGATTACGGATCTAGTTGGGACGATAATTTGCCATATGCAGAGTTCTCTTACAACAACAGTTATCAAACCAGTTTGAAGATGGCCCCTTTCGAAGCTTTGTACGGAAGGAGGTGCAGGACACTGTTGTCGTGGGATGAAGTTGGAGACCGCCAGTTGTTTGGTCCTGACCTGATTAAAGAGTCTGAACAGAAGGTGAAGTTGATTCGTGATAGGCTCAAGGTAGCCCAGTCCAGACAGAAAAGTTACGCAGATTCTAAACGCAAGGAGACAGTTTACGAAGTTGGAGATAGAGCTTATCTCCGAGTATCTCCACTTCGGGGAACAAAGCGTTTTGGAGTTAAAGGGAAGTTAGCGCCACGATTTGTAGGACCATATCGAGTTCTGAAGCGTATGGGAGAAGTGGCCTACAAGTTGGAATTGCCCGAAGGATTGTTAGGAGTTCATGATATGTTCCACGTTTCTCAGTTAAAGAAATGTCATGCGGAGATGGCTGATATACCGTTGAGAGACGCAGTGCCTTTGGAAATGATTAGTTGGATAACGATTTGACGTACGAGGAGAAACCAATTAAGATCCTCGAGTTTGCCAGCCGAGTTACCCGCAACAAGGTTATCAAGTTTTGCAAAGTTTAGTGGAGCCACCACACGGAGGATGAAGCCACCTGGGAGCGAGACGAAGACTTGCTCAAAGGCCACCCTCACCTATTTTCTAGCCAACCCGAATCTCGAGGGCGAGATTCATCTTAAGGGGGGTAGGTTTGTAACATCCCAAATTTTCAATTTGGAATGTTATACATTAGATCATCATTGCATATCATATTTTATTTTGCATTTTGGTTGATCCTAGAAATTTCACGCAACTCAATGACCCACGGAGAGAGTTGGGGATTTCGTTATTTTCAAATTTGAGTTTTCTCAAATTTTGAGAATAGGATCATTTGATATTATTTATTTTATCATCAATTATTTCTATTACAAAAATATGAGAGAGGGAATAAAATGAATTTCCCAAAATAAAGAAATATTGAGGATTTAATAATAAAATCAAATAAGTTTTATTTCGGAGTTTTTCGGTGTTTTATTTGAATTTAGGAAAAATGTGCGTTTTTCAAAATTGCAGTTAGGTCCCAAATAAATGTTCACCTTGTGCGGCTTGATTTTAGAAGACCGTGAAAATTTATTTCGGAATTTTTGGAGTCCGTTTAGTATTTCTTTTTATTTTTCTTCCGAGCGGAATAATTTAAAAAAAAACGAACCGACCTAACGGGCCGTGTCCGACTAGGACTCTGGCCCGACTAGGCAATATAAGCCGTCCCAGCCCCCCGGGAGAAACCATAGCCGCCAGCCCCGCCCGCCCTCGAGCCCCGCGCCGCCGCCGCTCGCCCCCACGCGCCGCGCCGCCGCCACGCGCCGTCGCCCCCCGCCGGCGAGGTTCGCCGCCGCCTCGACTTCCGTGCCAACGTTTAAAAAAAATTAGATTGGTTTTTGTCGGTTTTTTTAGTTTCGGTTTTTTAAATAGATCGTTTTTCTGGTTTATTTAAATAGTGAGCGTTCGTCCGTTCGTTCGTTCTAGTGAGCGTTCGTCGTTTTTCTTTTTCTCGGATTAAATCCGCGATTTTTCTGATCGCGATTCCTGATCCGATTTTCGTTTTAGTATAACTTTTCGCTCGTTTATCGGAATCAGGCGATTCAAGCGCCTAGAGATTCGACTTGAAACCCTCTATCCATTTAATCAACTTAAACAAGATTTTGCTACTATAAAATTTGCCCTAGATCCAGATTACTAGAACAAAGTTGTTTTCTTTCGCCGTTTGACTTTCGTTGTTTCGTTCGATTTGATTCTTTTTGCCAACCGGAGTTCTTAAGTTGAACCTTCTGGTTAGATCTCTTATTTGAGTTTTACCTGTGCATTAGATGAGTACTTATTGTATGCTTGTTTGTTTATCTGCGATAGAATACCCGGAGTGCGCCGCCTGTTACTTCGAATCGTTAGGTTTCGCGGATCATCAGCAAGGCAAGTAACACTTTGATCATACCTTTTCATACCCAGTTTTTATTGCATTAGATCAAACCTCAAACATTGCATGATTAGGATCTAATTAAATTGTGGGTATTGGGAAGTAGTTGAGGTAGTACCTATTACCTGTTTATTATCAAACCTTGGGAGTTACTATTACGTTATGCTTATAGTGCCATGCTATGCTCGTAGACGTGGATTGGGTTTTGAGAGTATTCATGACAGATGTGAGATTGTTAATTAATGGTTTACTTAAGGTGGCAACTTAAACACACATCTAGGTGGATTGAGGCACCTGGGTATTCCAGGACTTGCCTGTTTTCTTTTGGAGCGCCACCCAGGCTCAAAGGGATCATGAGACTATTCATGCTAGAAACTTCCGTGTGCAGCCACAAGCTATTATGGGCTCTAGCATAGTTGACTAAGTTGTGCGAACTCTTACAGTGGTAGACTAGCAGATGTAGGGGATGTAGGTGGTACGGTCTACCCGATCGTAAGGTGCTAGCGCTTCTGAAAGACTATGTCTCGGTCATCCGTCTTCTCAAACACCATGTAGTGCGAGAAACCAAACGGAGGCGATCGAGTCTTGTGGGGAAAAGTGCGCAAACCTCTACAGAGTGTAATAAACTAATCATGATTAGCCGGTCCCCGGTTATGGACATCTTGAGTATCTAGTACTTGGATTATCATGTGAATCTCAACATGTTACTCTAAATTAATTTTGTTGGGTTATGTTTAATGATGATGTTTAATTGGGATTGAGAATGCTATCAACCATTCTCAATGTTTAACAACTCCCATGATAGTAATTAAATTTTATTCCTTTGAAGTAGGGAAAAATTGGCTTTACGCAAAACTGTAACCATAGAGCTTTCCACCAGCCAAATATGCATATAGTATAGCTGTTTCATTCCATTACTCTCTATGTGTTACCTTGCCAGCATATTCCATGTGCTGACCCGTTTCGGGCTGCAACGTTAATGTTGCAGACTTTTCAGACGATGATTAAGGAGTTTTTAGGTCGTGGTTCTATACTCAGTGATGCCATTGGAGTTGATGGACTCACTTATCTTCCAAGCCTTCCGCTGTTATAGTTATTAGATGGCCTTAAGCCATATTTATTGTAATAAGTTATCGTTTGAGACACTCGATGTAATAAGTGTGTGATTGCTACTCTGCTATAAATCCTCCGAGTACTGTGTGGTGTCAACATTACTGATCCAGGGATGACACCGGAGCACAGAGATCAGACTGTTTGAGGTCTGGTCGCTACAGGAGCACTGTCCCGGGGGTTGATTAAGGGACCTCGGGGGCTGGCAGGTCCCTATGCAAGTTTTAGTTGTTATTAGGCAAATGGTAAAACTAATGTTGGGCCTTGCTGGAAGAGTTTTATTCAAAGCGAACTGTCAAGAGGGGCCCATAAACCCTCATCATGTTAGGAATGCAAAATCAAGGAACATAACACCGATATGATGAAAACTAGGGCGGCAAGAGTGGAATAAAACACCAGGCAAAAGATCGAGCCTTCCACCCTCTACCAAGTATATATGTGCATTAATTAAATAAGAGATGTTGTGATATCCTAAGATATCCATGTAATCCATGTCCCAACATGGAACAACCTGCAACTAGCAACACTATAAGAGGGGCTGAGCAAAGCGGTAACATAGCCAAACAACGGTCTGTTAGGATGGTGGAAAAGGTTAGAGGCTATCATGGTAATTTGTGAGGCTTGCGAAACAAGTGGTAGGTAGCACGACATATCGATAGCATCGAGACAACTAGCATAGCAAAGATAGTGGTATCGAGGGTAATGGTCATCTCGCCTGAAATCCCGCTAGGAAGAAGACTGAATCCATGAAGAAGACGAACCAACGTAGTCGAACGGATCCTCACAATCATGACGTAACCAGAACTATCAAGGAGAAGCGCATCCGGAAAGAAGCAAACATCATGGTAAACAACCATCACATAAACATGGCATGATGCACAATCAAGTATGATGTATGTCCAAGTTAATGAGCATGGCATGGCAAAGTGCAACAAATAATACTACAAATTAAGTGGAGCCCAATATGCAACGAGTTGCATATTGACGAAACACCACATTCGAATTATTTAGTTCGCTCTCGTTTATGTACCCAACAATATTAAATGTTGTTAGACATGGCAAGAGGTGAAGCATAAGTAAACTAACTATTTAAGCAAGTTTAAATGATGCCGGAAATAACAAACAACAATTCCGGAAAATCCTCATGCGCATATTTTGAATTTGGTACTGTTCTGCCCTAGATCATATTTTAGAGTTGTTAAACATGCAAAGTAATGCCACCATGTTAAACTATGCCTTTTCTAAGCAAGTTACATATATAATTTATTTAATTCGAAGCTACGGTTATTTAGTTATGAAATACACCATTTTAGCAAATCATTTAGCAAGTTTAATACAAACATCCATTTAAACATTTTAAACATAGATGAAAGTGGCAGAATATGAAAGTACATGAAAAACTGAGCATTTTACATATATAATTTGTTTAGTTCCGATGCATGGTTAATTAGTTATTAAATGCATGAACATGAGGGGTTATTCTGCAAAACTGAAAACTCTGGATAATAGCTAATTTCGTCCAGACGGGAAAAACATTAGGCGGGCCAAATCTGGTGCACTGCTGGGATGAATAGAGAGGGGCTATGGGGAGCTCACCCATGGGCCAAGCCCAGTTGGAGCAACGGCCCGGCAGGCTGGCTTGGTGGCCTGGTGACGCAGGGGCATGGTCAACACACACGGGCGAGCGCACGTCCTCCTGCTCGAAGCAGAGGATGCAGGGGGCGATGGACGCGGCCGGACTTGGCAACGGGGATGGCGAAACTTGGCGCGGCGGCGGAGCGGGCGGCGTTTGGCGTGGTGCCACGCGCCAAGGAGGGCGCCGGTCGCCGCGTTCGTCGGTAGCATGGGCGGGAGGTGAGGCGGATGAGCAGCTTCGGGCAGGATCCAGTCCTTGGCGGAAGCACGGGTGAAGCTCCTGTAGGCACACAAAGGGGAAGGAAGCGGGGTGAGAGAGAGAGATGGGAGAAATCGAGAGGAAGGAGGGGACCGAGGCGAGGTGCAGTGGCCTGGTTGCTGCTGCTGCTTGCCGGCGTCGCGCCGGACGCACGTGACAGGTGCGGGGAGGGCAGGGCCCCGTTGGGACAAGCGGGGCGGCGACAGAGCGCGAGGAAGCAGGGGCTCGCGAGGGGTGCTCGGGGTTGCGGAGGAGGAGCGACGACATTGCTGCTGGTTCGGTTGCTGCCGGCGGCGGTTGGTCCGACGAGGTGCACGGGAGGAGGAGGAAGGCGCCTAGAGGAGGGAGCTCGGGCTCCTAGATGAGGGGAGGCTTGGGCGCGAGGGCTCCTGCTCTGCTGCTACGGGCACGGGGACGAGGAGGTAGGTGCTGGTTGGAGGAAGCGGTTGGGCGGCAGCGCAAATCGAGGGAGATGGTCGGAGCCATCGGGTGCTAGGGGCCGATTCCCTCGATCTGGGTCAAGCGAGGCTGTGGGTGATTGGGTTGGCACAGAAATCAAGACAAGATTTGATTTGGGTGGATGCGGTTGGACTGGTGGAAGAAACGAGGAGAGGGAGAGGCTGGCTGCGGGTCGGACCCCGATGAAGAGAGTGGCGGCGGCGGGTGAGGGGATTTGGTGGATGGGACATGCTAGGCCTAGGGTTTCATCTGTATATATAGCATGAGGGTTTTGGTTAAGGGCTAATCGGACCCTCCGATTAAAATTGAACGGTCGAGAAAATAGGCAAGGAGAGTTCAAAGAGGAAATCGAAGATATTTTAGGGATGTTTGGGGATGATCCGGACCCATCGGTCACAACTGCCCGGGTTGGGTTCGGGATAGCTTTCGGACGCGCACGCGAGGGGGGTTTGAGAGAGGTCGACAAAGACAAAGAGAAGCGACACTATGAACGACTACGAGTTTTATGAAAACATGCAGATGCAATATGCATGATGAAATGTAACAACAACAACAATAAAACACATGATGGCAACAAAGAACATGGAAGGCTTCTGGAGCATCGGTCTTGGGTCGTCACAACACTCCTCCATTTACAAGAGATCTCGTCCCGAGATCTAGGGATGGCACCGGAGAGAAACAGAAGAAGGAAGAGGTAAAACTAAGTTGCTTCTTTGACAAACGAGTGAAACCACGAACCTTGAGAGGTTGAACAAATTGAAAGAGATAATACAATGGAGTTGAACGAGATTTCGAACACTCCATTTTACAAGAGGAACAAGGAATATGATGAGAACCAACAGCTTAGGGGACAGGATAGATTTTGAAGCCACTCTGGTTAAAATCGAGATAGAAAAATAGTAAGAACGAAAGAATTCGAACAACACTCCGATTGAAAGGAGAGGCAAGACTTGATAAGATGAAAAGAACTTTAATAGAGGACACAACACTCCGGTTAAATGGATAAGAAAGGAAAAGCACATGTTCTTGGTAAAACGAGATGATGGAACGAAGAGAGCAACATCACAATGCTCCCGGAAGAAATGAAAGAATGGAATGGAATGAACGGAGAAAATAACAACATAGTGTACCACCAAGAACTTGAAAGAGCACGCTTACAAGAAATGCTGGAACGGAGTTGTTGGATTATCAACAATGAAAAGCACAAGCTTGTTGTGGGCTTATGGAAAACATCTCAAAACTATGAGGTGACAACCAGCCACTAACGGAAACAATTGGTTTCATTGAGAGCCACAAAAGAGAGAAAGCTTCTTCCACCGAGGTGAGAAGGCGAAAACTTGGATCATAGATAAGCACCACAATTAGCAACATTCACAATGGAAGGATTTATGTGTAATCTATACCAAGATAACTCCAACTAAGAGATTGATGGATTGCAAATATCTCCTGAACGAGGAGAAAATGATGATTTTAAAATATCTCATTCTTGACAACTTGTGAATCATGAAACACGAAGAGAAATTGTTAAGAATGACATAACATCACCTCAAAAGATAAGGTAGAAGGAATTGCACTTTGCTATGCAAGATGAAGAATACTTGAGCACGTCCAAAAAGAATCTTGAAGAACACTTGAAGAATGAATGAAATATTTGATGAACCACCATATAGAGCCTCCATGAAGAACTCTGGTAATAAAAGGATGATGGAAAGAAATACAAGTTGAAACACAAGGTGAAGCCTTGCAATGATTTAGATGGAGCTTCACGACGAGATAACCGAGAGAACTTGGAACTCCGGAAATAAAAGATGAACAACTTAGACCCGAGAAATTGATATCATGAACGAACTCCGGAAGAAAAGAATCGAATCACCTCGAGGAAACAAGAATAAGATTTACTGTGTGTTTATCCTTCATCAACTTAAATTGATGACAAGGAACGGATTTGGCATACTACTTATTCTCATTGAGAATGATTAAGGAGAGATATAGCGCAAACTTGGGAAAATCTTCAACGAACCACCGGTATGATTGGAAAAAACGAATGAAATGATATGATAATAAAGGAATTGGAACGTTGAATGAACCACCATAAGAATTGAAAACAAACGAAGAAAAGGGAACGAATCACTAGGAAGAATTAGAAAAAATGAACGAAGATACTTGAGGGAACTTAGATATATGATAACGAAGAGATCACGAGCTGACTAGAGAATACTTGAGCAAAGTACCAGAAGAATATGGAGACGAACGAAGAGGCATGAATTAAGAAGAATTACGGAAATGAAGTTGAAAGATGGGAATGAAGAAATCTTTTGAAATGATGGCCTTTGGATGATCGAGAAAGGAAAGCAACTCCTGAAATGCATCGGATGTGTATGAAAAGAATTTCTCACGATCGAAACAATTGTGAGGATGGCATCAAGCTTGAACCATATGTCTTCAAGAGAACGGACCAAGATTTAGGAAAAATTCTTCTTCGGTCTTCAATGCTAAGAATGATGACGAGGAACACCACCAAAATTATTGAGACACTCCGGAACAATGAAGAATATAAATATTGAGCCAAAGATGAAAAGAATTTGAAAACGATCTTGGAGAAGGTATATGACTGATGAAAATCCATTCTTACGTCACACTTTGAAAAGAATTTGAGAATAACTCCGGAAAAAATAGAAGAGTCAGGTAAGATCCTGGGAAAAGACTTGTGGGTTAGAACCCACTCAAAAGAAAACACCGTTGAACAATTGCTTGAAAAGAGAGATTACACCGGTTGAATTAAAGTGCTCGAATGAGATAACAACCTCGAAATAGCTTGAACGGATTGATAATGGAGACACAAATCTTCTGAGATATCTTCGGCACTTCGGATATGAATAGAGAGAGGTGAGATATTAAGAGGTGCACCGGCATGGGAAAACATTTGAAACGGGGAAAGGGATATGATCAACATCAGAGCTTGAATTGAATCCATCGGAAAATAATATGAGAATGAAGAATGACAAACTTAAAGCTTACTTAGCATCTTCACAAGAAATCACCGGATATGAACATTGATGGAAAGAATGAAGAAATTTCACATGAATAGAATGGATACTTGATTAAGAAATCTGAGTCCTTGAAGAAAAGGGTGGGAGGGCAGGAAAACAAAGGCAACTTGGGATGGATGAAACAAGCACTGTTGCGAAGAACTAATAATTGATCTAGCAAAAATTGAAAGGATAGAATCATCTTGAAGAGAAACACACGGGTTAGAAAAGAATTGGCATGACAATCTCGATGATCACGAAGGATTAGCACTCCCATAGAAATATGAGAACACCGCTTAGGAAAGGTATGGAATCAACACTAGACTTTGAAGCAACTCGAATACCACAAATAAAAGAAAGCAAAGGATTGGCTCACAGAATAAGCCGGAAACAAACATATGATAGAGATTTCATCCGAAATTTTGTGGTGGGGCCCACACGGGCTCGATCGTACAACACCATCATGTATAAGGCGGTGCACATGACATACGGAGTGTCCCTGAGGCAGCATAGCCAAGGACTCTTTAAGACACAATGAGACCACTGTAAAACCAACCGTGGACAGGCGGACCACTAGACGTCGAACCCCAATCTCATATCATGCATCTGTCGGGAAGATATCCTAGGTAACTACTTGAATTCCCACCTAAAAACTCCCGAAACTTTCTGGTTATGCAATCTGGTGTTGGGGATACAGGGAGGCACAAATATCTCACACAACTAAGAAATCCTACACTCCAACTGTATCCATCTGTCAACACATAACCAAGAAAACCTCGGAAATTGTGTACCTCAGATCTTCAAAAACATCCGATATACTAGATATGGCAATACATCTGATCGCTCTCCCCAGTACTAGGTGTAGTCAAACTACTCTCACCACAAAGAGTATAGAAGCATTTTTGATGTCGGCGACCTCTGGTATTCCGGAACTGAAATGATAAGCACTGTGACAAAAACACCTTGGATCTCAACTCCCCGGGACACTGCCACAACCCCTAAATGTCAGGAGGCACCAAGAAATTATTCCCGTCACAATGATATCGGAACGATTCCAAGATACCCGCGTGATCCTAAAAAAATTTGAGTGAAAAAGAGGAGAGTGAAGTCAAAACATCTACATCAGGGGTCCTCACCAGAGCGACAAAGGGGATATGGAGTAAAAAGAATTCCTACTCTCCGATATATAAATAGCTAAGAATCAAAATAGTTTTTTCTAGACTCAATAACGGCACCGGTTCGATCAATCAAGGGGGCTCCTAAGGTTGGCAAGGCTCTGATACCAACTTGTAGTGCCCAAGATGTGATTCTATCCCAATCGCGTGATGAATTCATGATCGGGACACAATCGAATTTCGAGCGCATAGCAAGGTTAATATTATTACAACATACCATGTACTGAACAGATGAGAATACAAGGTAAAGGCTTACACTCGCCACAAGATACAACATGAATAACCCAGTTCATCCATACATAGCAATCATCATACAGAAGAGCGGGATCCGACTACGGATGAAATCAAACGAAAAAGAACAACGACATCTGCTACCTCTTGAGCATGCGTTGGTTTTCCCTTGAAGAGGAAAGGGTGATGCAACAAAGCAGCATAAGTATTTCCCTCAGTTTTTTAGAACCAACGTATCAATCCAGTAGGAGGCCACGCGCGAGTCACCTTGTACCTACACAAACAAATAAGAACCTCGCAAGTAATGCGATAAAGGGGTTGTTAATCCCTTCACGTCCACTTGCAAGAGTGAGATCTGATAGAGATAATAATAATAAGATAAATATTTTTGGTATTTTTATGATATAAATTGAAAGTAAAGATTGCACAATAAAATAGATTGGAAACTTGTATGATGGAAAATAGACCCCGGGGCCGTAGGTTTCACTAGTGGCTTCTCTCAAGATAGCATAAGTATTATGGTGGGTGAACAAATTACTGTCGAGCAATTGATAGAATTGAGCATAGTTATGAGAATATCTAGGTATGATCATGTATATAGGCATCATGTCTGTGACAAGTAGACCGACTCCTGTCTGCATCTACTACTATTACTCCACACATCGACTGCTATCCAGCATGCATATAGAGTATTAAGTTCATAAGAACGGAGTAACTCTTTAAGCAAGATGACCTGATGTAGAGGGATAAACTAATGCAATATGATATAAACCCCATCTTTTTATCCTCGATGGCAACAATACAATACATGTTGTTTCCCCTACTGTCACTGGGATCGAGCACCGCAAGATTGAACCCAAAGCTAAGCACTTCTCCCATTGCAAGAAAGATCAATCTAGTAGGCCAAACCAAACTGATAATTCGAAGAGACTTACAAAGATAACCAATCATACAGAAAAGAATTCAGAGAATATTCAAATATTGTTCATAGATAATCTTGATCATAAACCCACAATTCATCGGATCTCGACAAACACACCGCAAAAGAACATTACATCGAATAGATCTCCAAGAGAATCGAGGAGAACTTTGTATTGAGATCCAAAGAGAGAGAAGAATCCATCTAGCTAATAACTATGGACCCAGAGGTCTGAGGTAAACTACTCACACATCATCGGAGAGGCTATGGTGTTGATGTAGAAGCCCTCCGTGATCAATGCCCCCTTCGACAGAGCGCCGGAAAAGGCTCCAAGATGGGATCTCACGGGTACAGAAGGTTGCGGCGGTGGAATTAGGTTTTTGTGGTGCTCTCTGATGTTTTCAGGGTACGTAGGTATATATAGGAGGAAGAAGTAGGTCGGTGGAGCCATGAGGGGCCCACGAGGGTGGAGGGCGCGCCCCCTACCTCGTGGCCTCCTCGTTGATTGCTTGATGTCCACTCCAAGTCCTCTGGATCACGTTTGTTCCAAAAATCACGCTCCTGAAGGTTTCATTCCGTTTGGAATCCGTTTGATATTATTTTTCTGCGAAACACTAAAATAGGCAAAAAAACAACAATTTGGGTTGGGCCTCCGGTTAATAGGTTAGTCCCAAAAATAATATAAAAGTGTATAAATAATCCCATTAAACATCCAAAACAGAATATGTAATAGCATGGAACAATCAAAAATTATAGATACGTTGGAGACATATCAAGCATCCCCAAGCTTAATTCCTGCTCGTCCTCGAGTAGGTAAATGATAAAAATAGAATTTTTTATGTGGAATGCTTTCTAACATATTTCTCAATGTAATTTTTCTTTATTGTGGCATGAATGTTCAGATCCGAAAAATTCAAGATAAAAGTTTAATATTGACATAAAAATAATAATACTTCAAGCATACTAATTAAGCAATCATGTCTTCTCAAAATAACATGGCCAAAGAAAGTTATCACTACGAAATCATATAGTCTGGCTATGCTCTATCTTCATCACACAAAATATTAAATCATGCACAACCCCGATGACAAGCCAAGCAATTGTTTCATACTTTTGATGTTCTCAAACTTTTTCAACTTTCACGCAATACATGAGCGTGAGCCATGGACATAGCACTATATGTGGAATAGAATGGTGGTTGTGGAGAAGACAAAAAGGAGAAGATAGTCTCACATCAACTAGGCGTATCAATGGGCTATGGAGATGCCCATCAATAGATATCAATGTGAGTGAGTAGGGATTGCCATGCAACGGATGCACTAGAGCTATAAGTGTATGAAAGCTCAACAAAAGAAACTAAGTGGGTGTGCATCCAACTTGCTTGCTCACGAAGACCTAGGGAAATTTGAGGAAGCCCATCATTGGAATGTACAAGCCAAGTTCTATAATTTAAAATTCCCACTAGTTTATGAAAGTGACAATGTAGGAGACTCTCTATCATGAAGATCATGGTGCTACTTTGAAGCACAAGTGTGTAAAAAGGATAGTAACATTGTCCCTTCTCTCTTTTTCTCTCATTTTTTTATTTGGGCCTTTTTTTTTCTTTTGGTCTCTTTTTTTTCATCTGGAGTCTAATCCCAACTTGTGGGGAATCATAGTCTCCATCATCCTTTCCTCACTTGGACAATGCTCTAATAATGATGATCATCACACTTCTTTCTTACTTACAACTCAAGAATTACAACTCAATACTTATAACAAAATATGACTCTATGTGAATGCCTCCGGTGGTGTACCGGGATATGCAATGAATCAAGAGTGACATGTATGAAAAAAAATTATGAACGGCGGCTTTACCACAAATACGATGTCAACTACATGATCATGCATGGCAATATGACAATGATGAAGCGTGTTATAACAAACGGAACGGTGGAAAGTTGCATGTCAATATGTCTCGGAATGGCTATGGAAATGCCATAATAGGTAGGTATGGTGGCTATTTTGAGGAAGGTATATGGTGGGTGTATGATACCAGCGAAAAGTGCGCGGTAATAGAGAGGCTAGCAAATGTGGGAGGGTGAGAGTGCGTATAATCCATGGACTCAACATTAGTCATAAGGAACTCACATACTTATTGCAAAAATCTATTAGTTACCAAAACAAAGTACTACGCGCATGCTCCTAGGGGGATAGATTGGTAGGAAAAGACCATCGCTCGTCCCCGACCGCCACTCATAAGGAAGACAATCAATAAATAAATCATGATCCGACTTCATCATTAACGGTTCACCATACGTGCATGCTACGGGAATCACAAACTTCAACAGAAGTATTTCTCAAATTCACAACTACTCAACCAGCATGACTCTAATATCACCATCTCCATATCTCAAAACAATTATCAAGTATCAAAGTTCTCATAGTATTCAATGCACTTATATGAAAGTTTTTATTATGCCTAAAAGCAAATTACCATGCTGTTCTAAAGGACTCTCAAAATAATATAAGTGAAGCATGAGAGATCAATTATTTCTATAAAATAAAATCACCACTGTGCTCTAAAAGATATAAGTGAAGCACTAGAGCAAAAACTATATAGCTCAAAAGATATAAGTGAAGCACATAGGGTATTCTAATAAATTCCGATTCATGTGTGTCTCTCTCAAAAGGTGTGTACAGCAAGGATGATTGTGGTAACTAAAAAAACAAAGACTCAAATCATACAAGACGCTCCAAGCAAAACACATATCATGTGGTGAATAAAAATATAGCTCCAAGTAAAGTTACCGATGAACAAAGACAAAAGAGGGGATGCCTTCCGGGGCATCCCCAAGCTTAGGATTTTTGGTGTCCTTGGATTTTACCTTCTGGTGCCTTGGGCATCCCCAAGAATAGGCTCTTTCCACTCCTTGTTCCATAATCCATCAAATCTTTACCCAAATCTTGAAAACTTCACAACACAAAACTTAACAGAAAATCTCGTGAGCTTCGTTAGCGAAAGAAAACAAAACACCACTTCAAGGTACTGTAATGAACTCATTCTTTATTTATATTGGTGTTAAACCTACTGTATTCCAACTTTTCTATGGTTTATAAACTCCATTACTAGCCATAGATTCATCAAAATAAGCAAACAACACACGAAAAACAGAATCTGTCAAAAACAGAACAGCCTGTAGTAATCTGTATCAAATGCAAACTTCTGGAACCCCAAAAATTCTAAAATAAATTTCTGGACGTGAGGAATTTATCTATTAATCATCTGCAAAAATAATTAACTAAATATCACTCTCCAGTAAAAAGTTGTAGCTAATATCGTGAGCGCTAAAGTTTCTGTTTTTTACAGCAAGATCAAAAAGACTTCCCCCAAGTCTTCCCAACGGTTCTACTTGGCACAAACACTAATGAAACACAAAAAACACAACCAAAACAGAGGCGAGATAAATTATTTATTGAATAACAGCAAGGAAAAATATTGGGTTGTCTCCCAACAAGCGCTTTTCTTTAAAGCCTTTTAGCTAGGCAAAAGATTTCAGCGATGCTCACATGAAAGACAAGAATTGAAGCACAAAGAGAGCATCATAAAACACGTGACAAATACATCTAAGTCTAACATACTTCCTAGGCATAGGCATCTTACAGGCAAACAAATTATCAAGGCAAGCAAAAACTAGCATATGCAAGGAAGCAGAAAGAAACAATAACAATCTCAACATGACAAGATTTAATTTAGTAACATGAAAATTTCTACAACCATATTTTCCTCTCTCATAATAATTACATGTAGGCTCATAAGAAAATTCAACAATATAGATATCACCAAACATATTCTTAACATGATCCACATGTATGCAAAGTTGACACTCTTCCAAAATAGTGGGATTAACATTAACTAAAGTCATGATCTCTCCAAACCCACTTTTATCAAAAACTTCATAAGATTGAACATTATCCAAATATGTGGGATCTAAATTTGACACTCTTCCAAACCCACTATTATTGCAAACATTATTATCAATCTCTTATTCATCATGGGGCTTAAATAAATTTTCAAGATCATAAGAAGAATCACCCCAATCATGATCATTGCAACAAATAGTAGTCATAGCAAAACTAGCATCCCCAAGCTTAGGGTTTTGCATATTATAAGCACAATTGACATTAATAGAATTTATACTATCATCATTGCAATCATGCTTTTTATTCAAAGATCCATCGTGAATCACTCCATAAAGTACTTCATCACAATTTTCAGATTCACGAATTTCAAGCAAAACTTCATAAAGATAATCTAGTGCACAAAACTCACTAGCAATTGGTTCACCATAATTGGATCTCTTCAAAAGATTAGCAAGCAGATCAGGATCCATAGATCTTAGGTTCTCTGTTTAGCAATAAATAAACAACTATTCCAACCAAACGAGCAAACGAGCCAAGTAAGACATCAAAGAAAATGGAAAGATGAACAAAAGAAGGGCGAATAAAACGGCAAGGGTGTAGTGGGGGAGAGGAAAACGGGAGACAAATGCCAAATAATGTAATGCGAAGGATAAGAGTTGTGATGGGTACTTGGTATGTCTTGACTTGGCGTAGATCTCCCCGGCAACGGCGCCATAAATACTTCTTGCTACCTCTTGAGCATGCGTTGGTTTTCCCTTGAAGAGGAAAGGGTGATGCAGCAAAGCAGCATAAGTATTTCCCTCAGTTTTTGAGAACCAAGGTATCAATCCAGTAGGATACCACGCGCGAGTCACCTCATACCTACACAAACAAATAAGAACCTCGCAACCAACGCGATAAAGGGGTTGTCAATCCCTTCACGGCCACTTGCAAGAGTGAGATCTGATAGAGATAATAATAAGATAAATATTTCTGGTATTTTTATGATATAAATTGAAAGTAAAGATTGCAAAATAAAATAGATTGGAAACTTGTATGATGGAAAATAGAACCGGGGGCCATAGGTTTCACTAGTGGCTTCTCTCAAGATAGCATAAGTATTACGGTGGGTGAACAAATTATTCGAGCAATTGATAAAATTGAGCATAGTTATGAGAATATCTAGGTATGATCATGTATATAGGCATCATGTCCGTGACAAGTAGACCGACTCCTGCCTGCATCTACTACTATTACTCCACACATCGACCGCTATCCAGCATGCATCTAGAGTATTAAGTTCATAAGAACGGAGTAATGCTTTAAGCAAGATGACATGATGTAGAAGGATAAACTCATGCAATATGATATAAACCCCATCTTTTTTATCCTCGATGGCAACAATACAATACGTGTCGTTTCCCCTACTGTCACTGGGATCGAGCACCGCAAGATTGAACCCAAAGCTAAGCACTTCTCCCATTGCAAGAAAGATCAATCTAGTAGGCCAAACTAAACTGATAATTCGAAGAGACTTGCCAAGATAACCAATCATACATAAAAGAATTCAAAGAAGATTCAAATATTGTTCATAGATAATCTTGATCATAAACCCACAATTCATCGGATCTCGACAAACACACCGCAAAAGAAGATTACATCGAATAGATCTCCAAGAGAATCGAGGAGAACTTTGTATTGAGATCCAAAGAGAGAGAAGAAGCCATCTAGCTAATAACTATGGACCCGAAGGTCTGAGGTAAACTACTCACACATCATCGGAGAGGCTATGGTGTTGATGTAGAAGCCCTCCGTGATCAATGCCCCCTCCGGCGGAGCATCGGAAAAGGCCCCAAGATGGGATCTCATGGGTACAGAAGGTTGCGGTGGTGGAATTAGGTTTTCGTGGTGCCCTCTGATGTTTTCAGGGTACATAGGTATATATAGGAGGAAGAAGTAGGTCAGTGGAGCCACGAGGGGCCCACGAGGGTGGAGGGCGCACCCAGGGGGGTAGACGCGCCCTCCTGCCTCGTGGCTTCCTCGTTGGTTGCTTGAAGTCCACTCCAAGTCCTCTGGATCATGTTTGTTCCAAAAATCACGCTCCCGAAGGTTTCATTCCGTTAGGACTCCGTTTGATATTCTTTTTCTGCGGAACACTGAAATAGGAAAAAAAACAGCAATTTGGGCTGGGGCTCCGGTTAATAGGTCAGTCCCAAAAGTAATATAAAAGTGTATAAATAAGCCCATTAAACATCCAAAACAGAATATATAATAACATGGAACAATAAAAAATTATAGATACGTTGGAGACGTATCAGACACTCATTCCCATTTCTTGCATGGGACCTAAGCATGCACCCAAGGACCCATATTTGATTTTTCAACCAATTTATATGCATTAGATCATGTGCATGTAGTTCAAATTGGAATTATGCAAATAAATGCATTGAAAACTCAATTAATGCATAAAAATGTCCAAACGAACCCCAAAAAATCCCAAAAATCAACACAACACTCCCGTTGTTCTATGTTGACATGAGAATTTTTTTGAATGCAATAAGTGGCAATGGATATCGTTTCGTCCCCAAAGGTGGGACGTTCCCTACCCGAAACCGTCCGGCTTGTTGTGAGAAAATCTGGTTTGTGAGAAGTATATCCCCAAACTTGCCCCAAATGGGACAAAATAATTACCACAACATGTTGATGCCGTTCCATGATGGCATGCCAAGTTTCATGAATTTCAAACGAGCTTTGGATTTACTAGAATTTAAAAACCAGGTATCTCAATGTTTGCGGCCGAGCGACCGTGGGAGGGTGTTTGACATTATATTCATTCCCTTTTCTTGCATGGGACCTAAGCATGCAACCAAGGACACAGAATTGAATTTTCAACCAATTTATATGCATTAGAGCATGTGCATGTAGTTCAAATTTGAATTATGAACATAAATGCACTGAGAACTCACTTAATGCATAAGAATGTCCAAACGATCCCCGAAAAATCACAAAAAATAACACAACACTCCTGTTGTTCTATGTTGACATGAGAATTTTTTTGAAAGCAATAAGAGGCAATGCATATCGTATCGTCCCCAAATGTGGGACGTCCCCTACCGAAACCATCATGCTTGTTGTGAGAAGCTCTGGTTTCTGAGAAGCATATACCCAAACCTGCCCCAAATGGGAAATTTTTTTACCACGGCATGTTGATGCCGCTCCATGATAGGATGCCAAGTTTCATGAATTTCAGACGAGTTTTGGATTTACTAGAATTTAAAAACAAGGTATCTCAATGTTTGCGGCCGAGTGACGGTGGCAGGGTGTTTGACATTCATTCTCATTTCTTGCATGGGACCTAAGCATGCACCCAAGGACAAAGATTTGATTTTTCAACCAATTTATATGCACTGGAGCATGTCCATGTAGTTCAAATTTGAATTATGCACATAAATGCATTGAAAACTCAGTCAATGCTTAAAAATGTCCAAACGAACCCTGAATAATTCCAATTCTTTTATGACACACATATAGTTGCATGTTCACTGCAGATAAAAGGTCTAGAAATTCAAACACCGTCCATGGCCGCTGTGACCCCATTATGTAATTCAAATCAAGACAAAAAATTAAGTAGATCCCACACAGTTTATTATAACCAACCGTGTGAGGTGCAGCACAAAATATCTTGGAGCACCGTCGGAGTATAGTACGGATACAACTTACGCGAGAAGGTGCGATGGCTACAGTCCACAGCCCTCTCTGAATAAGGGACCATGTCTGATGACACTTTGCATGCCAGTTTTTTTGCTGAAGCGATTCCATATTTTTGGCTTCCGCGGAAATATCTGTCGGCGTTCTGGGAACGGGGGTCCCCAGACTTGCCTGCCTACGGCCTGCGGCGTGGCTCAAAGGGGGGCCCAGCACGGCCCATCTTCATCAACACAGACCCAAGACCCTCACGAGGGGCCAAGCCTCACGGGGCGGACGACACGGAGCTTCCTCAGGCACGGCCTCATCAGGCTGGCTCGCGAGGAGGCGGAGAGATCAAGGCGGGGTACCTCACGAGGTGCCCGTGACGCAAGCCATGACGACCAAAGGCGCCAGGCGGGTGCCAGCCCGCGCAGTGTCCTCCTTTCCTCTTTGGTGCAAAGGGGGCAAGCACAGCCGCGGAGTACCGAGGCATCAAGCAAAGGTTGCCATTTTGGTGCAACAAGACCAAGACCAGGATGACTGCAAGACGGAGGTCATTGTGGAGCCCAAGACGGCGTCACCACCAGAGCTTTGTGTAGGCGAAGACTACTTTTGTCAGGATAGCTAGTACTAGCTGTCCCCCTTCAAATTAGCCCGCCATTGTTGGCTCCCTTCCCGCTCGATATTTGGGAAGAGGACCAGGGCCTCTATAAATAGGACCAGCCACCCACGGGGCAAGGGGGCAGAGAAAGAGGGAGAGTTTTAGGGGGATCGAGATAAACAATCGAGGAGAGGGAGAGAGAGAGAGAAGGGTGACTGAACTCCTCCCAGCAGTTCATCACCCCAGCCAAGAACAGACCCTCGCGAGGCTGTTCTTCCTTGTATCGCTCATCATCATCAGCCCAAGAGGCAATCCACCACACCACACACTGGAGTAGGGTATTACACCACAACGGTGGCCCGAACCAGTATAAACCCTGTGTCTCTTGTGTTGTTCTTTCCATAGCTTAGATCTTAGCGAGGCGGAGGGGTGCAGGTAGGTAGGAGGCGAAATCTCCGCGCGCACCCCAGTGTTCGAGCCTCAAGGGTCTGCCGAAACCCAAAATCCAACATTTAGCGCGCCAGGTAGGGGTGCACTGGAGTTTTCTCTTCCGCCACCACCACGGCCTACCTCGCGATGAGTAGCGCGTCGCCCGCTCCGGCCGCCGGCGCCAGCACGGGGGCCAGGGGGCTCCGATCCCTGGCCCCAGCCCTGCAACGGGTACAGTGGCCGGACAAGTTCAAGCCAGCGACGCCGCCACGCTACGGCGGCGCGACAGATCCGCTGGTCTTCTTGCTGGCGAGCGAGGATGCCCTCCTCGAAGCTGGAGGTGACGATAGGGTCATGGCAAACTGGCTCCCCATGGCCCTCACCGGCGCTCTGCGCACATGGTTGCTCCACCTGCCGGCAGCCTCTGTGGCCTCTTGAGAAGAGCCCTGCAGCCTCTTCCCCGCCCATCGCGCTACACCAACACCCCCGGTCGTCGCGGCCCTCCTGGGCGGCTCGCGGGCGCCGCCTACAAGTCACCACATCAAGCCGTTCATCCGCCGGGTCAGCGCCGTTTCCACGCGGCAGGGGGCTCTCCCGGACCGGGCGGCGTCCAAGGCCGGCCTGACCTTCAGCTCAGAGGACCACCCCTCCAACTCGGCCTGCTCGGGTGCGCTCCCCATGTTGTGCACCCCCACCATCTGCCAGGTGGCCGTCACCAGAACTCTCATCGATGGCGGTGCGGGCCTCAGCATGCTCTCGGTCGAGGCCTTCAACCTCCTCTGCATACCCCTGGAACGGCTGCAACCCAGCCGGCCCTTCTCAGGCGTTGGGGGCGGATCATCCAGCTCCTTGGGACAGATCCGGCTCCCAGTAACCTTCGGCACCTACAACAACTTCCGCACGGAGCTGGTCGACTTCGACATCGCCCCCATCGGCCTCCCCTACAACGCCATCCTCGGCTACCCAGCACTGGCCCAGTTCATGGCCGCGACGCACCCGGCGTACAACCTCATGAAGATGCCCGGGAGCAACGGTGTCCTCACTGTGCACGGGGACACCGGAGACGCGCTGCGGGTGCTCAAGCTCGCCTTCAAGACGGCGGCGTCGGCACAGCCCGCCAGCTTGGAGACCCCCGAGCCCAAGGGGGCTGCACCCGCCAAGAAGAAACAGTTGTTCACCCAAGACAAGGCAGAAACCAAGCAGATACCCGTCGATGAGGATGGGTCCACCAACGCCACTTTCACCATAGGCGCCAACCTCGAACCCGAGCAGGAGGAGGCCCTGGTCGGGTTCCTGCGCGCAAACAAGAAGGTATTCGCTTGGGAGCCTGATCAGTTGGCAGGGATCCCTAGGAGTGTAATCGAGCATCACCTCAACGTGTGCCCCAACGTGCGCCCTGTGAAGCAGAAGGCCAGGCGGCAGTCCACAGAAAAGTAGGCCTTCATCGTCAAAGAGACCCGCAAATTAGAAGCCGCTAGGGTCATTCGCGAGGTCCGATACCCAGATTGGTTGGCCAACCCTGTCGTTGTGCCAAAGAAGGGAGGGAAGGAGCGCATGTGTGTCGACTTCACCAACCTCAACAAAGCATGCCCGCAAGATCCGTTCCCGCTCCCCCCGCATCGACCAGATCGTCAATTCCACCGTGGAATGCGACCTGCTATGCTTCTTGGATGCCTTCTCTGGGTATCACCAGATCAAGATGGCAGTAGAAGACGTTGAAAAGACAGCCTTCCTAACCTCGTGTGGGGTGTACTGCTACACATGCATGCCATTCGGGCTGCGTAACGCAGGGGCGACCTTTCAGCGGCTGATGCACATCACCTTGGGCCCGCAGCTCGAGAAGAATGTTGAAGCTTACGTCGATGACATTGTGGTAAAGTCTCGGGAGGCCAGGACCCTGATACAAGACCTGGAGGAAACCTTCGCGAGCCTCAACGCAGTGAACCTACGGCTCAACCCAGAGAAGTGTGTGTTCGGAGTCCCCTCGGGCAAGCTCTTGGGTTTCCTCGTGTCCCACCGAGGCATCGAAGCTAACCCGGAAAAGGTCAAGGCGGTGGAAGACATGAGCCCGCCAAAGACCCTCAGAGAAATGCAGAAGCTCACTGGGCGCGTGACCGCGCTAGGGCGCTTCATCTCCAAGTTGGGGGAATGAGCGCTGCCCTTCTTCCAGCTAATGAAGAAAAAGGGGCCCTTTGAGTGGACTGAAGAGGCCGACAAGGCGTTCCAGGATCTCAAGAGATACCTGACCAGCCCACCGGTCATGGTGGCTCCGCGCCCTCAAGAGCCCCTGGTGCTTTACCTCGCCGCCACTCCCTACTCCGCCAGCGCAGCCCTGGTGGCGGTTAGAGAGGAGCGTCGAATCAAAACCGCAGTAGCAGCCCGGGACAAGGCAAAACAGGAACAAGGAAGGCCCACAGAAACCGCCACCGCGGCTGAGGAGGATCAGCCGCCGCAGAGGAGTGCACCGGAGGCGGAAGAGGCCCCTCTCCCAGATGGCCAGCCTCAGGAGGCCTCATCGCCTCAAGAGGCGCCATGGTCTCCGAAGGGAGCCGCCAGCACTGACGCACCCAACCTCGTTGAGCACCCAGTGTACTTCATCAGCACGGTGTTGCGGGATGCGAGGGCGCGGTACCCCATGCCTCAGAAACTCCTCCTCGCGCTACTGGTGGCCTCGCGCAAGCTACGACACTATTTTCAGGGTCACCCCATCAAGGTTGTCTTGTCATACCCCCTGGAGAGAGTGCTCACGAGCCCTAACTCAGCCAGAAGGGTCGCTGAGTGCAACATAGAACTGCAAGCGTTTCAGCTCGAATTCAGCACGACCAGAGTCATCAAGGGAGCAGCGTTGGCGGATTTTGTGGCAGAATGGACGGAGGCACCAGGCCTCAAGGCTGACGAGGATCAGTCCCTCTCCCCGGGAAGCGAGGCGCCAGAAGGCTGGGTCATGTACTTCGATGGGGCGTTCTCCAGGCATGGCGCTGGGGCTGGGGCGGTGCTTATATCGCCCACTCAGGACAAGCTCTACTACGCTGGGCAGCTCTGTTTCCAGCAAGGTGAAAAGGTCTCCAACAACATAGCGGAGTATGAAGGTTTAATAGCGGGCTTGAAGGCCGCAGCTGCCCTGGGGGTGAAACGCCTCACCATCAAGGGTGATTCGCAGCTCCTTGTCAATTTCTCCAACATAGGTGTAACACCCTCGATGCGACTATATCTCCCACGTGTCGAGGCACGACTTAGAGGCATAATCGCATTGAAGGCATATGTCGCAAGTTAGGCAATCTTCACAACATCCCATGTAATATAAATCATAAGGGGGAGATAACATAGTTGGCTTACACTCGCCACGTCAATCAAGGTACATAAATAACATTACATCATCCAAACACTCATGGACCGACTATGGCGCCAAAATAAAAGATAACCCAACAGGCGACACGGTCCCAATCACCCCCAACTGGGCACCACTACTGATCATCGGGAAAGGAAACATAGTAACATTGAGAGTCCTCGTCGAACTCCCACTTGAGCTCAAGCGCGTCTCCTGGAGTGGAATCATCAGGCCCTGCATCTGGTGTAATAGTAATCTGTGAGCCACAGGGACTCAGCAATCTCGCACCCTCGCGATCAAGACTATTTAAGCTTATAGGTATGGCAAGGTAAGAATATGTGGAGCTGCAGCAAGCGTCTAGCAAGTATGGTGGCTAACTTATTCGCAAAGGAGAGCGAGAAGAGGAGGAAAAGCGCGAGCGAGAATCTAGAGAACAACCTGCGCAAACATTACTCCAACACCGTGTCCACTTCCCGGACTCCGCCTAGAAGAGACCATCACGGTAACACACTCAGTTGATTCATTTTAATTAAGTTAAGGTTCAAGTTATCTACAACCAGACATTAACAAATTCCCATCTGCCCATAACCGCGGGCATGGCTTTTGAAAGTTCAAATCCCTGCAGGGGAGTCCCAACTTAGCCCATGACAAGCTCTCACGGTCAATGAAGGAATAGACCTCCTCCCAAGACGTTCCGATCAGACTCGGTATCTCGGTTACTCAAGACACTTCGATAGGTTAAAACAAGACCAGCAACACCGCCCGAATGTGCCGACAAATCTTGATAGGAGCTGCACATATCTCTTTCTCAGGGCACACTCAGATGAGCGCTCCATACAACTAAAACCAAACCTCGAGTTTCCCCGAGGGGACGCTGCACATGACTCTAGTTTGGACCAACACTCAGAGGAGCACTGGCCCGGGGGGGGGGGGGGGGGGGGGGGGGGGGGGGGTTTAAATAAGATGACCCTCGGGCTCCAGAAACCCAAGGGAAAAAGAGGCTAGGTGGCAAATGGTAAAACCAAGGTTGGGCATTGCTGGAAAAGCTTTAATCAAGGCGAACTATCAAGGGGTTCCCATGATAACCCAACCACGTAAGGAACGCAAAATCCGGGAACATAACACCGATATGACGGAAACTAGGGCGGCAAGAGTGGAACAAAACACTAGGCGAGAGGCCGAGCCTTCCACCATTTACCAAGTATATAGATGCATTAAGATAACATAGCAATATAATGATATCCCAACAAGTGAATAAATGTTCCAACAAGGAACGGCCTCCAATCTTCACCTGCAACTAGCAACGCTATAAGAGGGGCTGAGCAAAGCGGTAACATAGCCAATCAACGGTTTGCTAGGACATGGTGGGTTAGAGGTTTGACATGGCAATTTGGGAGGCTTGCAAGCAAGTGGTAGGCATCGTAGCATTGGCATAGCAAAAGAGCGAGCAAACTAGCATAGCCAAGATAGTAGTGATTTCGAGGGTATGATCATCTTGCCTGCACAGTTGTCAGAGTTGACTGGATCCTCGAAAGCAAACTCAACGGGCTCCTCATTAGTGAACTCGTCTCCCGGCTCTACCCAAACAAGACAAACAAGCAACAAGGATACAATCAACCACGTGCAAGGATCAAACAACATGATGCAATGATGATATGCTATGCGGGATGCGATGCGGGATGCGAATGCAAGATATGACAGGAAATGCATGAACCTGGCCTCAACTTGGAAATCCAAGTGTGCCACTGGAAAGATGAGATGAAATCGCTTGAAAATGATATAAAGAACGCCGGAATCAGAGTTACGGTTTGGAAATGGCAAGCGATTCAAAAATGACACCGGTCTGCGATTTACAGCAAGTAGCCAACTAAATGCAATGAGATGAACATGCTCCAGCACTCAAACATGACAACAAAATACATGGCAGGGATGCATTCAATATGCTTAACAAAAGTCTAGCACTAAGCTACGGCCAATTCATCCATTAACAGGTTCAAACAAGCATGGCAAAAATGCATATGACAAACAGATCTCAGACTTGGTGAAATTAACACTCGTCTGGAATTTCAGATCAGATAGCCCTCTTCGGAGCAACAAAACTACAAGCTACAGGACCTGAACATAGCAAAGTAAATCATGGCATGGAGCTACTCAAAGAGCTTAACAAAAGTCCCTTAGTGACCTTGAGCCAAAAGGGATCAGAAAATACAATTGCAAGCATGTGAACATAGCAAAAACATAATCAGTTTTTAGACTTAGTGAAAACTGACACATGCTGAAATATAACTCAAGTAGGCATGTTTACGAGCTCGATGCACTCCCTATAGTGCAAGTAATGGCAAGAAAAGCATACATCCATCAATAAGGCACAAAATGCAAGCTATACATGGCAAGAACAATAGCATAGCATGCACGGATCAACTACAACATCATCGGCAAAATTGCAAACAAGTTGACAATCTGCCCAGATTCACAAAGTAGCAAAAGTAGAGCTCGATTGACTCAAGCTAGGGTGCTCCATAATTGCAAACAAAGACATGGATGGATAGAGCACTACAAAATTAACAAAACATCCTTACTGATCATCCTCAAAAGAGGCACGGATCACTAGGAAACAACAAGAACATCTGGCATCATGAGATAAACAGATCCAGGACTTAGTGGAATTGCTAAGTCCCTGAAAACAGAATTAGCAAGTGCACCATTTTGCAAGCTTGCACAAGTCACCACACACATCAAAAAAATACATGGGTTGCACCTCTGGAAAGATGACAAAACCCTTAACAAAACACATGTAGAGCATCAGGGCATAGCATGCACACATTAATCATGGCAAAAATGACAAAAACCTAAACGGAGTAGCAGATCTGACAATTAACTCAAGTGGCCCTCTTCTAACAGCATTTCGGGCATCAAGATGAACTCAAATGAAAATGATGCAATGGAATGAAATGATGTACTCTCTGAGATGAACATTTTGATATGCTATATGCATGAATCGGAGCTACGGATGCGAAGTTACGGAGCTACGAACAGGGCATATGGATCTGCAATTCTGGGACTTAGGAAAAAAACAACCTCCGAAAAAAGTGGATCTCGCGGATCGGGACGGAGCGGTGCGGGGACGGGCGAGGGCGTTTGGATCGGGGACCGGTGGATCTGGTCCCGATCCGGATCCGGCCGGGATCTCGCCGGAGTTGAGGGAGAGGAGGAGGCTGGAGCCTTCCAGCGACGACCGGGGCGACGAGGGGCGGCGGCGGCGGCGGTGGAGAACGGCAGCGGCGGCGGGAGGCGGCTGGCGGCGCGCGGCGGTGGCTGGGCGGCGTGGCAGGCGACGGGAGGCGGCGGGCGCGGGCCGGGGAGGGCAGGCGGCGGCGGAGAGCCTTCGGGCCGCGCGGGCTTCGGTGGGAGGCGGCGGCTGCGCGCCACGTGGCGCTCTGCCAGTGGCCGCGGGTGGCGGCGCGGCGTGTCCGGCCGGAACGGACACGTCCGGCGCGGCGCGGGGTGGATTTAGGGTTTCGGGGAGAGGGGATCCGAGATATTTCGAGGGGGACCTATTTATAGGCATAGAGGGAGCTAGGAGAGTCCAAATGAGGTGCGGTTTTCGGCCACGTGATCGTGATCGAACGCTCTAGATGATGGAGCAGAGTTTGGTGGGTTTTGGGCCAAATTGGAGGGGTGTTGGGCTGCAACACACACGAGGCCTTTTCGGTCCCTCGGTTAACCATTGGAGTATCAAACGAAGTCCAAAAGATACGAAACTTGACAGGCGGTCTACCGGTAGTAAACCAGGGCCGCTTGGCAAGTCTCGGTCCAATACGGAAATGTTTAATCCCCACACACGAAAGAAAGCTAGAAATGACCACCGGAGGAGAACGAAGCGCCGGAATGCAAAACGGACAACAGAGAAAATGCTCGAATGCATGAGACGAACACGTATGCAAATGCAATGCACATGATGACATGATATGAGATGCATGACAACGAAAACAACACACGGAGACAAAGAACCGAACCCGAGGAAATAAAATAACTTAACGCCGGAAACGACAAGAGTTGGAGTACAAATTGGGAAAGTTACATCCGGGGTGTTACACAAGGTGTACGAGCCGAAAGATGAGCACATGGAAGCTTACCTTGTGGAGGTCCGCAGGATGGAGAAGCAGTTCTGGGGGTTGGAGTTGCAGCATGTGCCCCGTGGCACCAATCAGGAGGCCGATGACATCGCCAAACGGACGTCCAGGCGGTTACCTCAGGAGCCTGGCGTTTTCGAGGAGCGGCTCTTCAAGACCTCAGCCCTGCCGTCATTGTCAAACATGGCTCAGCCTCGGGAGGAGCTCCCCCAGCCACCTGCCTCAGGAGCTCTGGCCTGTGGCCCGGCCTCAGGAGCACGCCTGCTCCTGACGATGGAACCTCAGGAGGGATGCTGGATCACGGAGCTCCGGAGTTACTTAACACAAGGGACCCTGCCGGAGAAGGAGGTGGAAGCGGAGCGAGTGGCACGCCAGGCCAGAGCATAGTGCATCAAGGATGGAGATCTCTACCGGAAGCGACCAAACGATGTGTCCCTGCGCTGCATCTCCAGGGAGCAAGGGAAGGAACTGCTGGAAGATATACACGGCGGAGACTGCAGACATCATTCATCATCACGGACCCTCGTCGGCAAGGCGTTCCGCAGTGGGTTTTATTGGCGCACCACACTTAATGACGCCCTCGAACTAGTGAAAGCTTGTGAGGCCTGCTAGTTCTACGCCAAGCAGATCCATCAGCCAGCAGGAGGCCTGCAGACTATACCCCTTTTGTGGCCATTCGCAGTCTGGGGGCTGGACATCTTGGGCCCATTTCCTCGGGCGCTACCGCTACCTCTACGTCGCCGTGGACAAGTTCACCAAGTGGGCTGAAGTAGAGGCTGTCCACACCATTCCCGCGGGTTCCGCGGTCAAGTTCATCAAGGGCCTCGTGAGCCGGTTCGGGGTGCCAAACCGCATCATCACGGACAATGGTTCGCAGTTCACCAGTAACCTCTTCAAAACATACTGTGCTAACCTTGGAACGCAGATATGCTACGCTTCGGTGGCGCTCCCCTGAAGCAACGGCCAGGCCGAGCGAGCCAACGCAGAGGTCCTGAGGGGCCTCAAGACCAGGACGTTCAAGAAGAAGCTGGAGGCCTGCGGCAGATGTTGGTACGACGAGCTTCAGTCCGTGTTGTGGTCCATCCGCACAACCACGACCAAGCCGATTGGAGAGACCCCGTTCTTCCTGGTCTACGGAGCCGAAGCGGTCCTCCCTCACGAGGTCAGACATTGCTCCGCGCGGGTCCTGGCGTTCGACGAGGCGCAGCAGGACGCCATGCGGGGGATGGACCTCATGCTGGGGGAGGAACGTCGCCGAGAAGCCGCGCTACGAGCGGCAAGGTACCAACAAGCACTGCGGCGATATCACTGCCGCAACATCCGCCCCAGAACTCTCGAGGTAGGAGACCTCGTGCTTAGGCGGGTTCTCTCCAGGTAGGGGCTGCACAAGCTCTCTCCCATGTGGGAGGGCCCATTCAAAGTTGTTCATGTTTCCAGGCCCGGCTCCGCGCGCTTGGAGACTCAGGAGGGGATGCCGGTCCAGAACGCATGGAACATCCAGCACCTCCGGAGGTTCTACCTCTAAAAAGGCCTAGAGCCTGTGAAGAAGGCGAATGCCTGTGAAGCTGTCGCGTTTTGGAAAAGGCCCAGAGCCTGTGAAGAAGGCGAATGCCTGTGAAGCTGTCGCGTTTTGGAAAAGGCCCAGAGCCTGTGAAGAAGGCGAATACCTGTGAAGCTGTCGCGTTTTGGAAAAGGCCCAGAGCCTGTGAAGAAGGCGAATGCCTGTGAAGCTCGCCGCCCGTGACACTCTCACGTAATAATGAGTTGGGGCTGTACACGCCCCAGAGTCTCAGGAGCGCCGGCCTCAGGCCCTGGGGCTCCCTCCCATGCCCAGTGGTAGCACTTAGCTCCGCTCTGGTGAGAAGACGTCGAAGACTAGATTAGGTGCCGGACACAGCTTTTCATTTGCTTTCCGCAGTTGGCTTGTTCCTTCTCATTCGAAGTTTTATTGAAGTTGTTGCCGTCTTTGGCTTGTGGTTCTTCGAATTTTCACTCTCCTGCCTCGATTTCTCTTGTGCAAGGCCTCGCGAGGGGGGGGGGGCAGCCGAGCGCCCTCGCGAGTGTTCCTGTCCTAGTCGTTCAAAGGGTTCGCGACCTGGGTCCATTACAGGAGCACCCCTCCAGTCCGTGCCCCATGGGCACCGCGACACGAACACAGGGCCTGGGTCGGTCGCCCCCCACGGCTGGGGCCGGGAACTATCCACGGGCAGGCACGTAGCCGGAAGGCACGATAACGGAAGCAAATCTATGATTAACAGCAATAACCCAAACACGCCCCCGCGGGGCTCCACACTACTGTCTTTTTACGCAGGAAAAAGGAAAAGAAAGTACAAATCAGGCGCAGCTCGCCTCACACCGGCCTGCAGGGAAGACTCGAGCTGCCTCTGGGGCTCAGGCAGACTCCCTCTCGCGCTTCACCGGGGCGCGACGGCGGGTGGACACGCTGCCACCTCCCAAGCAGATACGATGGCGTGGAGGCTGACCGCGGCCACCGCTAGAAGAGTCGCCGCCTGAAGAAGAACCGGAGAAGCTTGGGGAACCCTGAGCGCCGCCAGCCACGCGAGCGCTGTCCTCTCCATCATCACCGGAGCTGGGTTCCCGGCCGTGGTCGTCATCCTCGGGGCAGCACCCTGCGCGGCGACCATCTTCCCCAAACACCCTCATGTAGAGGGTGGCATCGCCGTCAAACTTGAAGTGCAGGGTGCACCGATGGCTCAGGCGACGCGTGCGGGCAAACATCTGCCAACCGCGGGCCAGGGCCAGGCTCCCGGCTGCGGAGACCTCCAGTGAAGCCCATAAGGCCCGGCTGCAACAGCTGTCGGCCTGAAGCCAGAGGCCGCCCGGGGCGCCGGCCGGGAGCTCGCCGAGGAGGAAGCGAGGAAGTGGAAGCCGGGTGCTAGTCGGCTCCGCCGACCACACGACGAACTCCGGCAGCACCTCTGCAGCACAAAAGCGCGGCCTAGGGGGACGCGCGACCGGAGCGCGCCCCCCGGCTGCAGCAATCTGCCCGTCGCCGCGCTGGAAATCGTCTCCACGGCCGCGGGAAGCTGCCGTGGTGGCCACAGGATGTTTGCGAGGGCGCCCTCGGCCGCGCTTGGGCGGGGGAGAGGTAGGCTCAACCTGGCGAGCCTTCCCCATCTCTGCGGCCGAGAACCTCCTCGACGGGGCCATGGAGAAGAACGAGAAGCAAAGGGGGATGAACTGGAAGGGCGCGCGCCGTTCCGTACTTATGGCCGGCGAAGGCCAACCGCCGACCTCCACGATCGCAGGTAATCATGACCCACTTTGCATGCAGGGACTTGTCCAATCCGTGCAGTTGCCAAGGCACCATGGGGAAGTGGAGACGCCCACGTCCAATCAACCGCCATGCGGCGCCCAAGGCCGCAGGCTGTTAGGGCCCGCGGCGCTTCGCTCTTGCCCTTCCGCCTCCCTGCACGGCCAAGTCCGGGCGCGCCTTGGGCCCGGGGGCTACTGTCGGTGTTCTGGGAACGGGGGTCCCCAGACTTGCCTGACTGTGGCCTGCGGCGTGGCTCAAAGGGGACCCAGCACGGCCCATCTTCATTAACACAGACCCAAGACCCTCGCGAGGGGCCAAGCCTCGCGGGGCGGATGACACAGAGCTTCCTCAGGCACGGCCTCATCAGGCTGGCTCGCGAGGAGGAGGAGAGATCAAGGCGGGGTACCTCATGAGGTGCCCGTGACGCAAGCCATGACGACCAAAGGCGCCAGGCGGGTGCCAGCCCGCGTAGTGTCCTCCTTTCCTCTTTGGTGCAAAGGGGGCAAGCACAACCGCGGAGTACTGAGGCATCAGGCAAAGGTTGCCATTTCGGTGCAACAAGACCAAGACCAGGATGACTGCAAGACGGAGGTCATTGTGGAGCCCAAGACGGCGTCACCACCAGAGCTTTGTGCAGGCGAAGACTACTTTTGTCAGGATAGCTAGTACTAGTTGTCCACCTTCAAATTAGCCCGCCATTGTTGGCTCCTTCCCGCTCGATATTTGGGAAGAGGACCAGGGCCTCTATAAATAGGACCAGCCACCCACGGGGCAAGGGGGCAGAGAAAGAGGGAGAGTTTTAGGGGGATCAAGATAAACAATCGAGGAGAGGGAGAGAGAGAGAGAAGGGTGACTGAACTCCTCCCAGCAGTTCATCGCCCCAGCCAAGAACAGACCCTCGCGAGGCTGTTCTTCCTTGTATCTCTCATCATCATCAGCCCAAGAGGCAATCCACCACACCACACACTGGAGTAGGGTATTACACCACAACGGTGGCCCGAACCAGTATAAACCCTGTGTCTATTGTGTTGTTCTTTCCATAGCTTAGATCTTAGCGAGGCGGAGGGGTGCAGGTAGGTAGGAGGCGAAATCTCCGCGTGCAACCCAGTGTTCGAACCTCAAGGGTCTGCCGGAACCCGAAATCCGACAATATCTACCTCCCCGCCCCCTCCTCCTTACCAAAAGCCACATTTCCCCTGTTTCCGCCTTCCTTTCCAAGTTGAAACCTTCAATCCTTGCTTGCATGCCACCTCCTCGCTAGCGACCCTCCTTCACGCTGCTCGGCCTCGCCTATCCACGTAGGTAATCCACACCCGACCCCATCCTCCTCCTCCTTCCACATCCCACATGCCCCGACCGCCGGTGCGAGCGTGACACCTTCCACCCAAATCACTGACCCCTCCACCAAATAAGCGCCGGCCTAAGCCATGGTGCATGCAATATAACCAGGATCTCCAGGAGCATTTGGCAGCGGAGAAGCAAATCGCGGCCGCACGAGCGGATGAGGTCGCGATGGCTGGCATTCGTGCCGACTCCCAGATCTCGGAGGATCACCTCACCGTCGAGGCCACCGTTGACGCCTCGCGCACTGATGCCGTGACGTGGTTGGCTGCTTTAAACGACAGTTCATGGCATTTTCTCGAGGCCACCGTCGGTGCCTTCGACAAAGACTACGAGGTGTTTTCTCAGCGTGCACGTGCTTGCCTCATCTCGAGAGCCAGTAGGACGCGACTCAGGCAACTCACCACTACAATGAGGGCACCCACGATGCGGAGGCCTCGCCCTCCTCCATGTACAAGGAGCCAATCGTCATTGATATCTCCGACAATGAGGAGTAGCTTGTCTTATTAGCTCACTATAAGGACCCATGTTCAGTTTGCTAGCTACTGCCTTTCCTTCACAAATTCTAGTGAATTGTGCTATCTACTTTTACCATGCAAGCTTATGCTATAGTGTATATGTTCTATATGTCATGCAATGTGGTGTTCAGTTAACTGCTTGGTTCAATTCTGCAAATGTGATGTTCAATTCTTCAGGGTGCAATATTTCCAAGTTGTTAAGCATGCTTGGTTTGGTTAACTGTCTGATCTTCTATTAGGAGTATGTTATATTATGAAATGTGGTGCTCAGTTAACATTTGGTTCATTTGTTGTGGTGTTTAGTTAACTGCTTGGATCAATTCTGCAATGCGATGTTCAATTGCTGTGGCTGCATTCTCTTATTGTATACCATGTGAGGAATAAATCGAATTTGGCTGCACTTAATACATGAGAAACATATACAAGTGCCATATTTCCTAGTTCTTAATCATGCTTGGTTTGGATAAATGGGTTTTCCATGTGGCTCGAATTAATCTGCTGAATCTGCATTGTGCTTATTTTTCATCAACATATTTTATTGATAGCATGTGAACCCTTACTTAACCTGATGACTAACTACCTTATATGTGTTGCAGGGAAACAATGGGAAGCACTGAGGTTTACAAGATGGTACTAACTATTATACCTTGCCTTTTTTATTCCGTTGCCCCATTTCCAATATAGAGAATATATTTATGCACATCCTTGTTTTCAGCTTCATTGATGATTACCTCTCAAACGACCTCTGTGGTCAGGAGGCGAGGAAAGTTTTCATACAACACCCATGGTTCAATATTGAAGTGTTCCTGAAGAGGTCAAAGGATGGACAGTCAATCATCCACAAGCACTGGCCTAAAGTTGCAAAGACCTTCAACATGAATGAAGGTTCAATATTCGCCTTCCGCTTCAGTAGTTTTCTAGATGAGATGCATCTCTCGATGTACCATTTATGATGCTAATTTCGTAAGGTTCTGGATGCTGCACGTGAAACTTGCTGTTGGTGCAGTTGTGTAATGGGCAAGCTGAGTGCTGAAGCTATATCATGTTGTACTCTGATGTATTCCAATTATGAAATCCTGCTTCCTTAATATGGAAATGGAATATATTATGTGCTTAATATGAATGTCAATTAGATTAGTATATGGATTATTAATAATAGGGAAATTAGCCCGCTAATTGGCCAATTAGCTTGCTAATTGGGTTTTCCTATTGCAAACAGTTATTGAGAAAACACCATGGGCGATGAGCTCAGGCAACGCACACAGTTTCTAGGAATAAACCGTGTTGGATCAATGAACAATCACACACAACATTCTGTTGAAAACTGTTTGCGTTACGCCATCTTGCGCAAACGTATTCCTTGGTGTGACTGTGTGGGATGTATATACGAACAGAAACGTTTAGCGGTGACTGACTATGTGGGATGTACTTATGACCGGAAATGATTTCGCCTATATAATTGTATTTTTTGAGTACTACTATACGTATTTCTGTATTTGAGTGCTCGTCGGTCGCACATGACCTCATTTTGCCGAGCGTGTGTGCCAGGAGGGCACATCCTCGACGGTTTCTGGGTCGAGTAGGAAGGACCCCCCTATCGCCCACACTCACTAGGTGACGGTTCCAAACGCCGTCGCGGAAAGGGGTTAAAAACTGTTTTTATAGCACGGACGCGTACCAGTGGTCGGCCCTCTTTCTCTGTTGGGTGCCACCAGGTCTGCCCATTAGATATTGTCGGGTTGGCGCATTATCGGTCGTAAGATATCGCTACTCCTATATGATGGAAATACGCCCTAGAGGCAATAATAAAATGGTTATTATTATATTTCCTTAACCATGATAAAGATTTATTATTCATGCTAGAATTGTATTGATCGGAAACTTAAATACATGTGTGAATACATAAACAAATACCGTGTCCCTAGTAAGCCTCCACTAGACTAGCTTGTTGATCAAAGATGGTTAAAGTTTCCTTACCATAGGCATGTGTTGTCATTTGATAACATGATCACATCATTAGGAGAATGATGTGATGGACAAGACCCATCCGTTAGCTTAGCATATTGATCGTTCAGTGATGGTAGCTGGAACTACGTCGGTATTTCCCTGGAGAGGGAGGGATGATGTAGCACAGCGACGGTAGGTATTTCCCTCAGTTATGAAACCAAGGTATCAAACCAGTAGGAGAACCAAGCAACACAACATCTCGCAACCCGACGTGTTAAATGGGTTGTCAATCCCTTTTGGGTAACGGCACCAGAAACTGCGTGTGACGGGAGATAAAGTTATAAATATTGATAGATCGAACGCCAAATAAAATAAATTGCAGCAAGGTATTTTTGGATTTTTGGTTTAATAGATCTGAATAAAAATGCAAAGTAAAAGTAGATCGCAAGGCAAATATATGAGAAAGAAGACCCGGGGCCGTAGGTTTCACTAGTGGCTTCTTTCGAGAAAAATAGCAAACAGTGGGTAAACAAATTACTGTTGGGAAATTGATAGAACTTCAAATAATTATGACGATATCCAGGCAATGATCATTACATAGGCATCACGTCCAAGATTAGTAGACCGACTCCTGCCTGCATCTACTACTATTACTCCATACATCGACCGCTATCCAACATGCATCTAGTGTATTAAGTTCATGGAAAAATGGAGTAACGCAATAAGAACGATGACATGATGTAGACAAGATCCGTTTATCTATATGGCGGTAGATATAGATCTCGTCTTTTTATCGTTAGTAGCTATGATGCCTACGTGTCGGTTCCCTTTCTGTCACTAGGATCAAGCACCGTAAGATCGAACCCACTACCGGGCACCTCTTCCCATTGCAAGATAAATAGATCAAGTTGGCCAAACAAAACCCAAATATCGGAGAAGAAATACGAAGCTATAAGAGATCATGCATAAAAGAGATCAAAGAAACTCAAATACTCTCATGGATATAAAAACATAGATCTGATCATAAACTCGAAGTTCATCGATCCCAACAAACACACCGCAAAAGAGTTACATCATATGGATCCCCAAGAGACCATTGTATTGAGAATCAAGAGAGAGAGATGAAGCCATCTAGCTACTAACTACGGACCCGAAGGTCTACAAAGAACTACTCACGCATCATCGGAGAGGCACCAATGGAGGTGGAGAACCCCATCCGAGAGGGTGTTTAGATTGGATCTAGTGATTCTGGACTCTGCGGCAGCTGGATTAATATTTCGTCGACTCCCCTAGGGTTCTGGGATTTTTGGGGTATTTATAGAGAAAAGAGGCGGTCCGGGGGGCACCCGAGGTGGGCACAACCCACCAGGGCACGCCTGGGCCTCCTGGCGCGCCCTGGTGGGTTGTGCCCCCCTTGCGGCACCCCTAGGTGCAACCAGGACCCATTGCCTTCCTTCTGGCCCATAAAATATCCCCATAAAGTTTCATGGCATTTGGACTCCGTTTGATATTGATTTTATGCGATGTAAAAAACATGGAAAACAGCAACTGGCACTTGGCACTATGTCAATAGGTTAGTACCAAAAATGATATAAAATGACTATAAAATGATTATAAAACATCCAATATTGATAATAAAACAACATGGAACAATAAAAAATTATAGATACATTGGAGACGTATCAGCATCCCCAAGCTTAACTCCTACTCGTCCTCGAGTAGGTAAGTGATAAAAACAGAATTTTTGATGTGGAGTGTTGTTCATCAAGTCATATCATATTCTTCTCTTTATAGCATGGACATTTGGACTTTTATGTGATTCAAAGCAATAGTATAGTTTTGACATAATAATTTAGATACTTAAGCATATCAACAAGCAACCATGTCTTTCAAAATATCAATTCTAAAATAAGTTATCCCTAGCCCATCATGCTCAAACATTGTTCCATTCATGAAACACACTCGAATATTAACTACACCAAATACTTCAGCACGATCATATTGCCTCCTAGTTGGTGCTTTTATGAGAGAAGATGGAGACTCAAAATAAAAATTGCATAAATGAAAATAAATGCCCTTCACAGAGGGAAGTAGGGATTTGTAGAGGTTCCAGAGCTCAAAGCGAAAAATTTGAGATATAAACATTTTGGGAGGTGTATCCATCCCACCAACGAAAACGACTTAGAGTTCCCAATACTTTCCATGCATAGATATATCATAGGCGGTTCCCAAACAGAAAATAAAGTTTATTCCTTTTTCCACCATAACTTTCACTTTCCATGGCTAACCGTATCCACGGGTGCCCTCCATACCAACACTTTCCAAGGAATTTATTATTTGACAAGATAAAGTAAATTCATTTCTTTTTGCATTTCGGGACTGGGCATCCCTAATAACTTTGCCTTACTCTCGTGCAATGACAAGTGATTAAACTCGTCTTGAGAATAACACATCTAGCATGGAAAATATTAGCCACCCCTCACCGCTCCGCGAGCGAAACAAACACACAAAAGAGAAGTTTATTTTGAAAATTAGAGATGGCATATGCAAATTTGCTTAGAACGGCAAAAGAATACCCCATATAGGTAGATATAGTGGACTCATGTGGCAAGGATTTTGGATGCACAAGTGGAGGTCATACTTAGTGCAAAATCAAGGCTAGCAAAAGATTGAGAAGCGACCAGCCAAGAAACGAATAATATCATAAGCAAGCATTAAGCATAATTAACACCGAATAATGCACCACAAGTAGGATATAATTTTCATTGCATGATTATTGACTTTCATGCATGCATAGGGAATCACAAACCTTAACACCAATATTCCTACTAAAGCATAATTACTCATCAATATGACTCAAAACTATTACTAAGAATCAAGTTTATTTTGTCCAATGATCTTCATGACATTTTCTTTTCTTTATCCTTCTTGGATATCTAGCACTTTGGCACTAATTTTCATGTGTTGCTTTTCATAAGCACAAACAAATATAAGTGAACATCATGATCATAAAAAATTTCTTTCTCTCAAAATAATTTAAGTGAAGCAAGAGAGAATTTCTTCAAAATTTTAATAACTCTCAAATAAATCTAAGTGAAGCAAGAGAGTATTTCTTCAAAAATAACAAGCACATCGTGCTCAAAAAGATATAAGTGAAGCACTAGAGCAAGTCCTAGATCATAAAAGATTTAAGTGAAGCATAGAGAGCAATTCTAACAAGTCATGACATAATTTTGGATCTCTCAAATAGGTGTGTCCAGCAATGTAACATCCCAAATTTCCCATTTGGAATGTTATACATAGGTCATTCATGCATATCATATTTTATTGCATTTTCGTTCTGCAATCCTCAAAATCCTAAGCAACTCAAGGACCCTCGGAGAGAGTTGGGGATTTCCCGGTTTTTATATTTTATTTTTATCAAATAATGAAACGAGGATTTTTTATTTTAATAATTTTTCTCTCCGAAAAATATTTCATATTAAAAAAATATGAGAGGAGATAATATGACTTCTCCAAAATAACTGAAATATTGGAGGAAAAATATTAAAAACATTTTCTTAATTTTATTTGATTTTTATTTGGATTTTATTTGCATTTGCACGTTTTCAAAAATTTCATTTTAGGCCAAGAAAATGTTCATCTCATCCTAAATATTTTATTTAGGCGGTGAAAATTTGTTTTGGCATTTTTAGATTTTTATTTTATTTTCTAGGATTTTATTTCTGTCGGCAAAATTGTTTTTTTTAAAGGTTCCGCCGGCTGGGCCGAAACCCAGCCAGGCCGCCGGCCCAACAGCCCGCGCCACCGCCTCCCCGTCGCGTGCGCCACCGCCGCCGACTCGGACGAGGAGTCCGAGCCGGACTCCGCCGCCCCGCCTTGGCCCCTCCCCCAAGTCGCCGCCCCCCCTCTTTATATACCCCGCCGCCCCGAGCCATCCACCACCACCATCGCAGCCCCGCCGCCGCCGCCCGCGCCTCGCCGCCGCCGCTTGCCGCGCCACCGCCGCGCCCCGCCACCCCGCGAGCCGCCGCCCCGCCGCCCAACCCCGCCTCGTCGGAGCCCCCCGCCGGAGGTACCGCGCCGGATCCGAGCCGCAGGTTTTTTTTAAAAAAACCGTTCGGTTTTTTTAGAAATCCTAGTTCGTTTTTTTTCTAGATCGGTTCGCCGGTTTTTCTTGGTTCTTCTAAATAGCGGACGTTCGTCTGTACGTTTGTTTTAACGAACGGTTTTCACCCGTTAGTTATAGTTAACGAATGCTCGTTCGTTAGTCTGTTCGTTAGTTTTCTTTTTATCGGATTTATCTGCGATTATTTTCGATCGCGATTTCTGATCCAATCTTAGTTTTTGTTTATCTTTTCGCTCGTTAGTCGGAATCAGGCGATTCAAGCGCCTAGATCTTCGTCTCGAGACCCTCTTTATGTTTAATCAACTTAAACAAGATTTTGGTACTGTGAAATTTGACCTTAGTTCAGATTAGTAAACGGATCTTGTTTCTTTCACCGTTTGAGTTTCGTTGCTCTGTTTGATTTGATTCTTTTTGCATACCGGAGTTCTTAAGTTGAACTTTCTGGTCAATCTCTCTTATTTGAGTTTTGCTTGTGCATGTTTTCTTGTTGCTTATGTATGTTATTGTTTGTTTGCGATAGAATTCCCGGAGTGCGAAGCGTGTTACTACGAGTCCCTAGGATTCGCGGATCGTCAGCAAGGCAAGTAACACTTTGATCATATCCCTTTTATACCCAGTTTTTATGCATTAGTTTCACCCTCAAACATTGCATGAGTAGGATTGATAACATGTGGGTATTGGGAAGTAGTTGATGAGGTAGGAACCTATTGCCCTGCATTCAAACCCTTGGGAGTTACTTCTACGCGTTGCTTATATTATTTTGCTATGCTCGTAGACGTGGTTTGGGTTTGAGTGAAATCCATGACATATGTGAGATTGTTAATTAATGGTTCAACTTAAGGTGGCAACTTAAATTAACATGTGGGTGGATTGAGGCAACTGGGGAACCCAGTGTTGTCTGTTTTTTTGGAAATCCCGGGGTACCCGTGTGATCTTCCTATGGACCGCCACCCAGGCTCAAAGGGAACTGGGATGATTCATGCTAGAAACTTCCGTGTGCAGCCACAAGCTATTATGGGCTCTAGCATAGTTGAGTAAGTTACGTGAAGCTCTCGAAGAGGTGGATCAGCAGGTAGTGGGTTTTGTAGGTTCGGTATGGTCTGCCCGGAGTAGAGAGTTAATGTTTCTGAAAGACTGTGTCTCGGTCATCCGTTTCTCAAACACCTTGTAGTGCCAGAAATACACCGGAGGCGATCGAGTCTTGTGGGGAAAAGTGCGCAAACCTCTGCAGAGTGTACAATCTAATCATGGTTAGCCATGTCCCCAGTTATGGACAATCTTGAGTATCTTGTACTTGGGTTATCACATCTATCTCATCACTCTTAATTAATATTGTTGGGTGGTTAACTACTTTAATTTGGGATTGAGTTGGGGGTACCTTCTCAATATTGTTCAACCACCATGATAGTTAAATTAAAATCTATTCTTTTGTTGTAGTGAAAAATTGGCTTTTCGCAAAACTATAACCATAGAGCTTTCCACCAGCCAAATATGCATGTAGTGATAGCATTATTCTGTTCTTGCTCTACTGTGTTACTTTGCCAGCACATTCCATGTGCTGACCCGTTTTCTGGCTGCAACGTATTATGTTGCAGACTTTTCAGACGAGGAGTAAGGTTCGTTAGGTCGTTGCCGTGCAGCTCAGCTATGCCGTTGGAGTTGATGGACTCACTTTATCTTCCAAGCCTTCCGCTGTTATCGTATTAGATGGCCTTAAGCCATATTATTGTAATAAGTTCTCTTTTGAGATATTCGATGTAACAAGTGTGTGATTGCTACTCTGTTATAAATCCTTCGAGTACTGTGTGTGTCAGCATTACCGATCCAGGGATGACACTGAAGCACAGAGACTTGACCATTTGAGGTCGGGTCGTTACAAGCATGGATTGATGACTTAAAACACAAAATAAAACAAGCAACGACACATATCATACAAGACACTCCAAGCAAAACACATATCATGTGACGAATAAAAATATAGTCTCGAGTAAAATACCGATAGTTGTTGGAAGAAAGCAGGGATGCCACTCGGGGGCATCCCCAAGCTTAGTTGGTTGCTCATTCCTGGATAATAGCTTGGGATGCCGGGGCATCCCCAAGCTTAGCCTCTTACATCCTTCATTCATCCATCGTAAGATAACCCAAAACTTGAAAACTTCAATCACACAAAACTCAACAAAACCTTCGTGAGATCCGTTAGTATAAGAATAATGAATCACTACTATAAGGGCTGTATCAAACCAATTCATATTTTGTTTTTGTATTATATCTAGTGTATTCCAACTTTTCTATGGCAAAAACTCATCAAAGAAAACCATAGAGCCATCAAAGTAAGCACACAACACAAAGAAAACAGAATCTGTCAAAATAGAACAGTCTGTAGAAATATGACTATTTCGACTACTTCTGTAACTCCAAATATTCTGAAAAATTAGGACGACCTGAGAAATTTGTATATTGATCTACTGCAATTAGAATGGGTATTTTATCGCTCTCTGGTAAAAAATGAAAATTAATTTCGTGAGCGTAAAAGTTTCTGTTTTTCAGCAAAATCAAACAACTATTGCCCAAGAAGATCCTAAAGGCTTTACTTGGCACAAACACTAATTAAAACATAAAAACACAATCATAACAGTAGCATAATTGTGCTAACACTCAAGAACAGAAAGCAAAAAGCAAAAATAAATTTTATTCATTGGGTTGCCTCCCAACAAGCGCTATAGTTTTACGCCCTTAGCTAGGCATAAAGCAAGGATCTAAGTTTTGTCATCTTTGGTTCGAGATCCATAAGATGCCCTCATGATTGATTCATAAGGTGGCTTAATTCTAGTTCTAGGAAAGTGTTCCATACCCTTCCTCAAAGGAAATTGGAACTTAATATTTCCTTCTTTCATATCAATCACGGCACCAATAGTGGGTAAAAACGGTCTACCAAGAATAATTGGACAAGACGTGTTGCAATCAACATCAAGAACAATAAAATCTATGGGCAGATAATTCCTATTTGCAAGAATAAGAACATCATTAATTATTCCCATAGGCTTTTTAATAGTAGAATCCACCAAGTGCAAATTCAAGGAACATTCTTCAAGATTGGTAAGACCAAGCACATCACATAAAGATTTTGGAATTGTGGAAACACTAGCACCCAAGTCACACAAAGCAAAACACTCATAATTTTTAATCTTGGCTTTTATAGTAGATTCCCATTCATCATGCAATTTTCTAGGAATTGATACTTCTAATTCCAACTTTTCTTCCAAAGCTTTCATCATAGCATCAACAATATGTTTAGTAAAAGCTTTGTTTTGTTCGTAAGCATGGGGTGAATTTATCATGGATTGCAACAAATAAATACAATCAATCAAAGAGCAACTACCATAATTAAAGTCTTTGTAATCCAAAATAGTGGGCACATCACTAGCTAAAGTTTTGACCTCTCCAAACCCACTTTCATGGATACACTCAAAAGTGCTTAAGTTAAACCATTAATTAACAATCTCACATCTGTCATGGATACACTCAAACCCAATCCACGTCTACGAGCATAGCATGATAATATAAGCAACATAGAAAGTAACTCCCAAAGGTTTGATAATAAAACAGGTGATAGGTTCTACCTCATCATCTACTTCCCAATACCCACATGTTATCAATCCTACTCATGCAATGTGTGAGGGTTGAAGCTAATGCATAAAAAGTGGGTAATGAAAAGCATGATCAAAGTGTTACTTGCCTTGCTGATGATCCGTGAAACCTAGAGACTCGATGTAGCACGCTTCGCACTCCGGGTACTCTATCGCAAACAAGCAAACATACAATAAGCAATCAAGCAAGAGCATGGGTAAAACTCAAATAATAGATCTAACCAGAAAGTTCAACTTAAGAACTCCGGTTGGCAAAAAGAATCAAATCAAACGAAGCAACAAAACTCAAATGGCGAAATAAAACAAGCTCCGATTACTAATCTGGACTAAAGTCAACTTTTACAGTAGCAAAATCTTGTTCAAGTTGATTAAACAGAAAGATGGTTTCGAGACGAAACTCTAGGCGCTTGAATCGCCTGATTCCGATAAACGAGCAAAAAGTTATACTAAAACGAAAATAGGATCAGAAATCACGATTGGAAATAATCACGGAAAATCCGGGAAAATGGAAAACTAATGAACAGGCTAATGAACGAACGTTTGCTGTCTGCGGCTAAATGGTGAAAACCATTCGTTAAAACGAACGTACGGACGGGCGTTCGCTAAATAACTAAACCGAAAAAAATAAACCGAACCGGATCTAAAAAAACGGATCTAGGGTTTTCTAAAAAAACCCGACGGTTTTCTAACAAAAACCGTGACGACGACTACCTTGACGACTCCGGCGAGGGCGACAGCAGGTCCGGCGGTGGTGGTCGGCGGCGACGGGCGGCGGCTCCGGGCAGCGGCGCGGGCGGCGGCTCCGGGCGGCAGCGGCGGCGGTTAGGGTTAGGGTTTGGGGCGGGGCGCGGCTGGTGGGCTTGGGGTGCGGGCCGGCGGCTTATAAGAGGGCCGGCCCGAGGTCTCCTAGCCGGGTACGGCCCGAACTCGGTTTGATTTTTTAAAATAATTTCGACATGCAGAAAAAGAAAGAAAAAAAAAATACTAAACGGACTCCAAAAATCCCGAAATAAATTTTCCTCGTCCTCTAAAAATAGGCCGGACAAGGTGAACATTTATTTGGGCCTAAAATGCAATTTTGAAAAACGCATTTTTTTCAAATTCAAATAAAATAGCAATAAAACTCTGAATAAAAATCTTATTTGATTTTAATATTAAATCTCCAATATTTCTTTATTTTGAGGAAGTCATTTTATCCTCTCTCTTTTATTTTTATAGAAGAAATACTTGAAGATAAAATAATTAAAATCAAATGATCCTCTTTTCAAAATTTGAGAAAAACTCAAATATGAAAATAACAAAATTCCCAACTCTCTCCGTGGGTCCTTGAGTTGCGTAGAATTTCTAGGATCTAGCCAAAATGTAATAAAATATGATATGCAATGATGATCTAATGTATAACATTCCAAATTGAAAATTTGGGATGTTACAAACCTACCCCCTTAAGCCCTCGAGATTCGGGTTGGCTAGAAAATAGGTAAGGGTGATCTTTCCGTAGGTCTTCCTCTTGTTCCCAGGTGGCTTCATCTTCGGTATGGTGGCTCCACTGAACCTTTGCAAAACTTGATAACTTTGCTGCGTGTGACTCGGCTAGCAAACTCGAGTATCTTTACTAGTTTATCCTCATATGTCAAATCACTATCCAACTGTATCACTTCTAGTGGCACTGTATCTCTCAGAGGAATATCAGCCATCTCTGCGTGGCACTTCTTCAACTGAGGAACATGGAACACATCGTGAACTCCTGACAACCCTTCGAGTAATTCCCACTTGTAAGCAACTTCCCCCATACGTTCCACAACTTTGTATGGTCCCACAAAACGCGGCACTAACTTTCCCTTAACTCCAAAGCGCTTTACTCCTCGAAGGGGAGATACATGAAGATACACTCTGTCTCCAACTTCGTAAACTATCTCCTTGCGTTTAGAATCCTCATAGCTCTTCTGCCTAGACTGGGCTACCTTGAGTGTATCGCGAATCAGCTTAACCTTCTCTTCAGACTCTTTAATCAACTCTGCTCCAAATAACTGTCGGTCTCCAACTTCATCCCACAACAACGGTGTTCTGCACCTCCTTCCGTACAATGCTTCGAAAAGGGCCATCTTCAAACTGGCTTGGTAGCTGTTGTTGTATGATAACTCTGCATAAGGCAAATTATCGTCCCAACCAGATCCATAATCTAGCGCACAAGCTCTCAACATGTCCTCCAGAATCTGATTGAGTCTCTTGGTCTGTCCATCCGTCTGCGGGTGAAAAGCTGTGCTGAACTCGAGCCTGGTTCCCAAAGTTTCATGCAACTGATTCCAAAACTTTGAGGTAAACTGGGTTCCTCTATCTGATACAATTGTCCTCGGAACTCCATGCAGACATACGATCCTGGTCATGTATATCTTTGCCAACTTAGCACTGGTGTAAGTGGTCTTCACTGGGATGAAATGAGCTACTTTCGTTAAACGATCGACTACAACCCATATTGAGTCATAGCCTGAACGAGTCCTGGGTAATCCCGTGATAAAATCCATGCCTAGCTTATCCCACTTCCATTCGGGTATCGGCAATGGTTGCACCAATCCTACTGGCTTCTGACGCTCTGCCTTCACTCTCTGACATACATCACAAACTGCTACATACTCCGCAATATCCTTCTTCATTCCGGTCCACCAGAATATATATTTCAAATCCAGATACATCTGGGTATTTCCTGGGTGAATCGAATATGGCGAATCATGGGCCTCTTGCAGAATCAACTTCCTGATCTCCTGATCATTTGGCACATATACGCGGTCCTCAAACCATAGGGTATCGTGCTCATCCTCCCGAAATCCTTTGGCTTTTCCTTTGCTTATTCTTTCCTTTATATCGGCACCAAAGCTACTACATAACCTCTCGGAACTATCTCCAAACATAGCTCGCGAAGGTCTTCTGCTAACTCCTTGGGTAACTCTCCGGTCATGAGTGTATTGACATGACTCTTGCGGCTCAACGCATCGGCTACTACGTTAGCCTTTCTGGCATGATAGTGCAACTTCATATCATAATCCTTAATGAGTTCCAACCATCTCCTCTGCCTGAGATTCAACTCCTTTTGCGTGAAGATATACTTCAAACTCTTGTGATCCGTGTATAATCACAATGGTTTCCGATGAGAAAATGTCTCCAAGTCTTCAATGCATGTACTACGACTGCTAAATCCAAATCATGCGTAGCATAATTTAACTCATGGGGTTTAAGCTGTCGTGAGGCATATGAAACAACTCTTCCCTCCTGCATAAGTACGGCTCCAAGTCCTCGACAAGAAGCATCGCAATACACTTCGTAATCCTTGCGTTGATCTGGCAGAATCAACACTGGTGATGTAACCAAGCGTCTCTTCAACTCCTGAAAACTGGCCTCACATTCCTCAGCCCATTTGAATTTGGTGTCCTTCTTCAACAACTCCGTCATGGACTTTGCAATCTTCAAGAAATTCTCTATGAACCTCGGTAGTATCCTGCGAGTCCAAGGAAACTCCGGATCTATCCAACTGTCGTGGGCGACTCCCAATTTGTCATAGTGACCACCTTGGTGGGGTCTACGGCTATTCCTTCTCCGAATATAACATGTCCAAGAAATCCAACTTCCTTCAGCCAAACTCACACTTGCTGAACTTGGCTTATAACTGATATTGTCTGAGCTTCCCAAGTACTAGACGCAAGTGCTCCTTATGTTCTTCTTCATTCTTCGAGTAGACCAAAATATCATCGATGAACACCACGACGAACTTATCCAAAAACTCCATAAACACCTTGTTCATCATGTTCATAAAATAGGCAGGTGCGTTAGTCTGGCCAAATTACATAATGGCATACTCATATAGCCCGTACCTTGTGGTAAAAGCTGTCTTAGGTATATCCTGCTCTCGAATCTTCAACTGGTGATATCCTGATCGCAGACCGATCTTGGAAAACACCTTAGCTCCTTGCAGCTGGTCAAACAAATCATTTATCATCGGCAGTGGGTACTTGTTCTTGATCGTTACTTCATTCAATCCTCGATAATAAACAACCATCCTTAACGATCCATCCTTCTTCTCCACTAGAAGTACTGGTGATCCCCAAGGTGACGAACTTGGGCGAATATAACCTTTGTCTAGTAACTCCTTGATCTGCTTCTTAATTTCCTCCAAGTCCTTTGCGGGCATTCTGTACGGTCTCTTAGATATTGGCCTTGTGCCTGGCAAAAGCTCCATTAAAAACTCAATGTCTCTATCCGGTGGCATGTCTGGCAACTCTTCGGGAAATACATCCGGAAAATCCTTCACCACGGGTACTTCCTCCTGTACAACTCCCAATAAGGAATTTACTTGAGTGCTATTCGACACATGCCGGGATACATACTTGATCCTTCTTCCTTCCGGTGTGGTGAGCAAAATCGACTTACTGGCGTAGTCAATGTTCCCTCCATACTTCGATAACCAATCCATGCCTAATATCACATCCAATCCTTGTGACTCCAATACTATTAGGTCTGAGGGGAACAAATAGTTACCAATCCTTAATGGTAACCGATCACACCATGGGCTAGTACTCTGCTCCTGGCGAGGTTACTAACATGGGTGACCTAAGGGCTTGGGTTGGCAGTTTAAACTTATCCATGAATCCCCTTGATATGTATGAATGCGATGCACCAGTATCAAAAGAACGACTGTAGTAAATGACTTAACCAAAAACTTACCTATTATTGCATCGGGCTAGGCTTCAACCTCCTCCATGTTAACATGGTTCACTTTTCCCCTGGTGAAAGGGTTGGGCTTCTTCCCAGAGCTTCCATTTTTAGCTTCAGGACATTCATTGGCGTAATGTCCGGTCTTCTAGCACTTGTAGCAAGTAACGTGGTTTAGATCTTTCTTGGCGGGCATTGCCGGGTTGGTACGGTTCTGTCCGCTGCTTCCTCCATTACCATTCCCATTCCCGGGGCCACTATGGTTGTGCGAACTTCCTCCATTATGAGTGTGGCCTCCATGGTTATGGACAGGTCCTCCCGAGTTCGGGGTGAAACAGGGTCTCTGCTGAGCTCCAGAATTATACTTCCCTTGTCCATACTTCCTCTTGCGGCTGTCAATCTGCTGCTGCTTCCCTTTAAGCATGAGAGCTCTATCCACCAACTCCTGGTAGTTATTGAAATTTGCCACCATCAACTGCATGCTCAGCTCATCATTCAGTCCTTCCAGGAATTTATCCTTCTTGGCTGCATCTGTAGCGACGTCATCTGGGGCATAACGTGCTAGCTTACTAAATTCATCCACATACTGGCCTATAGTGCGCCCTCCTTGGCGTAAGTTGCGAAACTCACACTTCTTCATGGCCATAGCTCCTGCTGATACATGGGTAGTGCGAAAAGCTTGCTGGAACTGGTCCCATGTAACAGTGGCTATAGGATAGGTGACAGTGTAATTCTCCCACCACGAGGCTGCTGGTCCATCCAATTGGTGTGCGGCAAAACACACCTTCTCAGCATCTATACATCCTGCAGTGGTTAACTCCCTTCCAATCCTACGGAGCCAATCATCTGCAACTATCGTCTCAATGCTACTGGAAAACACCAGCGGCTGCAACCTCAGAAAACGGGCTAAATTGTCAACTGGGGGTGGCGGTGGTGGGTTGTTGTTGTTGTTGCCTTGGTTCTGAACTAACAACTGCATCAGGGTATTCTGCTGCTGGATCAACTGAGTGAGCTCCGGTGGAAAGGTAAATCTAAGGTCACGTCTCGGAGGCATCTGAGGTTTTAGAAAAGATGAGAAAACAGAGTAGAATGAGGTCTAGGGGGAAAACACTACCCATATGCACATGAGACAAACACAATCATATCACTCAATCAAAATCAAACAAGGGCATACAATCGGTCTAGAACTATCGTTACAAAGTGCTTGGACTATATTATTTACATGGTGGAATACTACTACTGATATGGTGGTCGACTAAAAATATTGTTCGGTCGAGGACTCCATGATATCCGCTCCAGCTTCATCAACATAGTCATCATCACTATCGTCGGGGTCTGAGTCGGTGTCATCGATGATGATGTAGTTCTCCGGGCAAGTGGAACTGTCATCTTCTCCTCCTGAGGCGGGGTCTCCCATGAATACTCCTAGCTTCCTTGTCAGTTCTTCATTCATCTCCACTAGTATCGTCATTTCCTCCTCATATCCATCGCATGTAGACTTGAGTTCTTCCTCAAGCTCCATGATCCTTGTCATTGCCTTCTTCAGATCTATCATGCCTGCGCACATCTGATTGTCCTAGCGACGAATGTGCTGGTTTAACTCCTAGATGAAAGCGGCAATTGATCTATCCTTCCTGGTGCTGATCATCTCCCATTGCTCATCTCGGTGCCCACAAATCTGGTAGATAGTATCCTTAAGCTCATTGCGGTAAACTTCTCCAATGCGTCCCATGGTGATGTGGGCTGCCATACTCTTGCCTAGACTCCAGGTTGGTGCATCAAAGGAAAACTCTATGGGCTTAGTGACTGGCGTGAATGTCCTTCCTGGAACTTGAACTTGAATCATCTAGCGCTCCTCTTCTGGTAAAGTGGCATTGTAAGTCCCGGTGAAGCTTGGTATTCCAATGTTTAGGTACTTAGTGACTTCCTTCAAGTGGCGTCCAAAAGGGGTGTCTTCATCTGGTTGTGCAAACTTGTTCCTTGCGTCCGCCATCCTAAAGAGTAGAAAATGGAGAGGAGTCAGAAATGAGAAGAGAGTAGTGATCTAAGGCCTTGGCTTAGTGGTCGTGTCCTACAGTCAGTGTGTGCTCTGATACCATCTTGTAGAGACCAGACCTCAAACGGTCGAGTCTCTGTGCATCAGTGTCATCCCTGGATCGCTAATGCTAACACACACAGTACTTGAGGATTTATAACAGAGTAGCAATTACACACTTATTACATCAAATGTCTCAAAAGAGAAGTTATTACAATAATTATGGCTTAAGGCCATCTAATACGATAACATCAGAAGGCTTGGAAGATAAAGTGAGACCATCAACTCCAACAGCATCACTTAGTGAAAGACCATGACCTAAGGCTTCTTACTCGTTGTCTGAAAAGTTTGCAACATGATACGTTGCAGCCCGAAAACGGGTCAGCACATGGAATATGCTGGCAGTGTAACACAAGAGAGTAATGAATAGAATAATGCTATCACTACATGCATATATGGCTGGTGGAGGCTGTATGGTCAATAGGTTTTGTGAAAAGCCAATTTTTTCCTACTGCGAAGGAATATATTTTATTTAACTACAAAGTTGGTTGAAAACATTGAGAATGGTAAACCCCATCTCAATCCCAATTAAAAGGTAATTAATAACCCAACAAAATTAATTTAGAGTGATGAGATCAACATGATAATCCAAGAACTAGATACTCAAAATGTCCATAACCGGGACACGGCTAACCATGATTAGTTTGTACACTCTGCAGAGGTTTGTGCACTTTTCCCCACAAGACTCGATCTCCCCCGTTGGATTTCTCGCACTACATGGTGTTTGAGAAACGGATGACCGAGACACAGTCTTTCAGAAGCGTTAGCACCTTAAGATGGGTAGACAGTACAACCTACATCCCCTATATCTGCTAGTCTACCACTGTAAGAGTTCACACTACTTAATCAACTATGCCAGAGCCCATAATGGCATGTGGCTGCACACGGAAGTTTCTAGTATGAATAATCTCATGATCCCTTTGATCCTGGGTGGCAGTCAATAGGAAAAATCACACGGTACCCCGGGATTTCCAAAAAAAAACAGGCAATCACTGGATACCCTAGGTGCCCCAATCCACCCAGATGTGTATTTAAGTTGCCACCTTAAGTTAAACAATTAATTAACAATCTCACATCTGTCATGGATACACTCAAAACCCACCCAATCCACGTCTACTAGCATAGCATGGCATAATAAGCAAACGTAGAAGTAACTCCCAAAGGTTTGATAATAAACAGGTAATAGGTACTACCTCATCTACTTCCCATCCCACAATTTAATTAGATCCTAATCATGCAATGTGTGAGGATTGATCTAATGCAAATAAAAACTGGGTATGAAAAGGTATGATCAAAGTGTTACTTGCCTTGCTGATGATCCGCGAAACCTAACGATTCGAAGTAACAGGCGGCGCACTCCGGGTATTCTATCGTAGATAAACAAACAAGCATACAATAAGTACTTATCTAATGCACAGGTAAAACTCAAATAAGAGATCTAACCAGAAGGTTCAACTTAAGAACTCCGGTTGGCAAAAAGAATCAAATCGAACGAAACAACGAAAGTCAAATGGCGAAAGAAAACAACTTCATTCTAGTAATCTGGATCTAGGGCAAATTTTATAGTAGCAAAATCTTGTTTAAGTTGATTAAACAGATAGTGTTTCGAGTCGAATCTCTAGGCGCTTGAATTGCCTGATTCCGATAAACGAGCGAAAAGTTATACTAAAACGAAAATCGGATCAGGAATCGCGATCAGAAAAATCGCGGATTTAGTCCGAGAAAAAGAAAAACGACGAACGCTCGCTAGAACGAACGAACGGATGAATGCTCACTATTTAAATAAACCAGAAAAATGATCTATTTAAAAAACCCGAAACTAAAAAAACCCGACGAAAACCGATCTAATTTTTTTTAAAAAAACGTTTGCACGGAAGTCGAGGCGGCGGTGAACCTCGGCGGCGGCGGCGGGCAGCGGCCGCGGCGGCGCGGCGCGTGGGGGCGAGCGGCGGCGGCGCGGGGCTCGAGGGCGGGCGGGGCTGGCGGTTAGGGTTTCTCCGGGGGGGCTGGGCCGGCTTATATGGCCTAGTCGGGCCAGAGTCCTAGTCGGACACGGCCCGTTAGGTCGGTTCGTTTTTTTTAAATTATTCTGCTCGGAAGAAAAATAAAAATAAATACTAAACGGACTCCAAAAATTCCAAAATAAATTTTCACGGGCTTCTAAAATCAAGCCGCACAAGGTGAACATTTATTTGGGACCTAAATGCAATTTTGAGAAACGCACATTTTTCCTAAATTCAAATAAAACACCGAAAAACTCCGAAATAAAACTTATTTGATTTTATTATTAAATCCTCAATATTTATTTATTTTGGGAAAGTCATTTTATTCCCTCTCTCATATTTTTGTAATAGAATAACTGATGATAAAATAAATAAAATCAAATGATCCTATTCTCAAAATTTGAGAAAACTCAAATATGAAAATAACAAAATCCCCAACTCTCTCCGTGGGTCATTGAGTTGCGTGAAATTTCTAGGATCAACCAAAATGCAAAATAAAATATGATATGCAATGATGATCTAATGTATAACATTCCAAATTGAAAATTTGGGATGTTACAGCTCCACATGAGTGTTGGTCCACCTACCTAGCAGTCGGCGGTGCCACCTCGGGGCAACTCAAGGTATTTGGCTATCGTCCACTTTGCATAGACGGTGTTGTCCTGAGAACGAGATACGCGTGGCTCCTATCGGGGTATCGACACACCGGGTGGTCTTGCTGGTTTTGTTTAACCATTGTCGAAATGTCTTGTGCACCGGGATTCCGAGTCTGATCGGAGGGTCCCGAGATGGAGGATTATCTCCGCGGATCGTGAGCTTGTCATGGGCTAAGTTGGGACACCCCTGCAGGGTTTAAACTTTCGAGAGTCGTGCCCGCGGTTATGTGGCAGATGGGAATTTGTTAATATCTGGTTGTAGTGGACTTGAACTAAACTCAACTAAAATACACCAACCACGTGTGTAACCGTGACGGTCTCTTTTCGACGAGGTTCGGGAAGAGAACACGATTTGGGTTATGTTTGAACGTAAGTAGTTCAGGATCACTTCTTGATCATTACTAGTTTGCGACCGTTTGCGTAGTTTCTCATCTTACACTTGTACTCTAAAGTTAGCCACCATATATTGCTTAGTCGCTTGTTGCAACCTCACCACTTATCCTTTCCATACCCATTCAGCTTTGCTAGTCTTGTTACCCATGGTAATGGGATTGCTGAGTCCTCGTGGCTCACATATTACTACAACAACAGTTGCAGGTACAGGTTATGTGATGATCTGACGCGAGGGCGATGCTTGCTTGTTTTGGAGTTCTCCTGCTTCTTCTTCTTCTTCGATCAAGGGATAGGTTTCGGGTCGGGGAACCTGGGATTAGCAGGGTGGATGTCGTTCTTCTTTTTCGTTTGATTTCATTCGTAGTCAGATCCTGCTCTTCTATATGATGATTGCTATGTATGGATGGACTATTGTATTCATGTTGTATCTTGTGGCGAGTGTAAGCATTTACCTTGTATTCTCATCTATTCAGTACATGGTATGTCGTAATGATATCCACTTTGCTATGTGCTCGAAATGAGATTGTACCCCGATCATGAATTCATCACGTGATTGGGATAGAATCGCATCTTGGGCGCTACACCCGGTGCACTGAGTTGAGGAGGAGGAGGTCGTACGTTCATGGATGCATTTTTCTTCTTGCCTCCTGTAACCACCACTGCGATCGCATCATCATGGACTTAATTCTTATTGTGCTATTGTATTCTCGCTCTAGTCAATACAGACATGTGTGATCCCTTTTCTTAATTATATGCATCACTGTAACTAGTACTTCATCCGTCAATTTATAAGTTGTGTTGCTAGTGTTTGGGGCTGGCGCACGATCACGCACGTTCATGTGCATGCGGTTGCGCCGGGCGCGGCACGATGATGCAGTTACCCGCTGCAAAAACTGCCATGCGGGGGACGTGGCATTGACCATTGGGCGGCAACAGTCAGTAATCCGGGTGCCCAATAAAGGATGCAAAGAGGGATCCTACAGCAGCAAGGACCAACTTCCCTACCAATAGCTCATCTAACAGAACCCCCGTTACTTTACAACATGTTTCCAAAACATGGACCTCGAGGTTAATTCAACTAATAGGACGGAGCATTATATACATTCAACTCAATTAAATGTTTTCCAAAAAAAGTGATATGATTTCTGTGAAACTTACAAGTCATGTATGCCAAATTAACCTTTGTGTACTTGTTCTCGAATTAACCTCCAGGCCTTTTTGCTGCGTATCACACACATCTTGTTAAGTTGAACCATTTATGTTCTCTTCCCTAATCGAAAACAGTTCATTCAACTGAAGCGTATGCCGTATATCACACACACCTTGATCTGGCTCGCCGTTTCTGTTGCTTTCCCTAATAGCAAACAGTTCATCGGAGCGAACCGTATGTCGTATATCATACACGCATTAATATGGCTGCCCATTTCTGTTGTTCTGTCTAATCACAAACAGTTCATCTGGATCAACCGTATACCCTGCTTCGCACACGCAACTAAAATCTGAACCGTGTTTGATGCATCCGTCATCGCAAACACTTTGCACCTTTTTTGACGAGTTTTTTACACCACCGTTTGCAATTATGGCATCGCACACAGTTTCATCGAAGGGTCTCTAATCGTAGTGTCGCGTCAGCAGCATCCTGCAGTAGTGGACTAGGCGGCGTTCATTATCTAGGTAGGCAGGAACAACACCCCCGGAACTAGGGATGAAAACGGAGTGGAAACGGACGGAACTGGGTGTTACCATATTTGTTTTCATATTTTTTTGCAGAAGCGGAAATGAATACAGAAACCCCGGAAATGAATACGGAAACAAATGCTACCGGAAACACACATGGAGCGAATACAGAGCGGACACGAAAACAGAACAGTGTGTTGACCGGAACTTAAAACCCCCTTGAATCATAGAGAAATACACACACAAAATAAAGAAATTTAAGAAATTTTTAACATGGCTACATGATAATATGATTGTGTTGGTGACATAGGGCAGTATTGTAATAGTACATGGCAATTCCGTACTGTGTCTACTTGAGAATGTGTGTGGAAGTAAAAGTTGGTCCTCAAATGATCTAGTCTGCTCATTGTGTCATTGTGTGTTGTTTGGTAATTGGGCTACAAAGCAGCCATGGGCCTATAGTAGAAACGGAAATTCCATATTCACGAAAACGGAAAGTTCCGTTTCCGCGTCTGTTCCACCGGAAAACATCGTTCCATTTTTGTTTCCGTTTCCGCATAAAAAATTCCACTTCTATTTTCATTTTGCAAATTTCCGTTTCCGTTTTCATATTTCCTCTCTGTTTCCATTTTTCCTCTGGAAAAATGGAAACTTTCCACTCCATTTTCATCCCTACCCGGAACATGCCCGTTTGGGGATGCCCGCCGATGACACCCAACCATTGGGTACACATGTCGAGATACAACAGAGGAGTAGACAGGAACAACTACCTAGACCCTACGATGCCCAATAGAGAAACATGGTCGATCAACATCGTTCAGTAGCTCGGTAGACACGAAATGCATGGCCCTAGGAGCACGCACATTCTAGGACACGACGCATGCAACCGTCGGGTAGACCCGCCAGGATCCAACAAAGGAGTAGGCATAAAGGGGGGCCAATCACGACGTTCGACGACCGGTTAGACCCGGTGGGATCCAACAAGTGGGTAGACAACAAGGGAGCCGATCAAGAGGCACTCAACAACCGGGCACAAACCGGTCCCCACTCCTGAACGAGACACAACCGATGATTAAGCCTGACATTGCCCCACCAGCGCAAGACATTTTTAGTGAATTTCATAAACTTTCCTCAATTTCACCATTCTTTTTTCAAATTTTATGAACTTTTCCAAATTCATGATTATCTTTTCAAATTTCATGACATTTTTCATTTTTTATGATTTTCTTATAAATTTGGTGAGGTTTTTTCAAATTTGTGTTTTTTTCATATTCAAATTTTTGTTTTGTATAATTTATGTCTTTTTTATTTTTGATGGTCAATAGTCAACTGAAAAAATACAAACGAGGTAACAATAGATAGCCCTGCCCAGGACGGGGGCGGGTGAGCACCAGATCAGGGAACCGACGCTATAAGCGCTGTATAGGCGCGACCGCAGATCCTATTCAGCGCTTATAGCGCCCGTTAAGGCCTCGTTTGTTTCGCGTGGATTGGGGGGGTTTCGAGTGGGTATTCCTCGCGTGGCCCAGAATCCTCGCAAATACCCGTTGGCCCATTTGGTACCCGGGGTTTCGACGGCCCAACCCTCTCGATTCCTCGTCGATCCATCAGTTTCCACGCGCTTCAGAACCCTCGAGGCCCCCCTCGAGGATTTGCTCGCCCGACTCGCATCGCCGCCCGATCCGAGACGTCGCCGCCGACTCCTCCCAAGACGTCACCGCCGACTCCTCCCCAAGACGCCGCGCCGCCTCAACGCTGGCGATCTCCTCCGGCATACTGGACTTCTCCCCGGTGGTTAGTAACCGCAGCCCCTCCCCTCCCCATCCTCTCCATGGCTGCCACCTCCCGCACGCCCTCCGCCTGCCTCGTCCTCATCGGCAAGCACGCCAAGAACGACGTCTCCTACCCGGCTAGCTTGCCAAGAACGCCGTCCTCTTCTAGCTCCTCTTCTAGCCTAACCCTAGAGGTCGAGATTTGTCTCAATCTGTCGGGGTTTGAGTCGCAGGGCTCGGAGCGATTGCCGTTGTGCTGCTGTTGCTGCTGCGACGAGTGCTGGTGAGACTGGCCGTGGACGACGTGCTGCTGGCCCTTGTCGTGCGGCGGGTGCTTGTGGACCTGCCTCATCTCCAGGTTGTGGATCTCCTCCATCATTGGCTTCCACAGCCTCACCCTCGCATTGATGAACCAGTTCGACACCTGCACCGCCATTATTAACCCAACATGTCAACCAAGCTCCAGAAACAACATGACATGGTAGCGGCAACAATGACCAACTTTGTTGCTTACCTGATTCCTTGTTAGGCCCGTCTGCTTGGCCAGCATTTGCTTGTCGCCATCAGTAGGATACCTGCAAAGTTCCAACCCGAATATCAGACCAATGTAGTAGTACTCTTGATTGCAACACGTTCAAAAGGGAGATGTGTATCTGTTTTTCCTGTTTCCAATCTTTACTTTCAACTCTTACAATTGTTAGTAAACGATTCTTACTCTCAGATGTACCATGATAACAACTACACTAGTACAAAATGGGATGCAGATAGACATTTACAGTATTTGTTCTTATGAAGAAAGAAAGAGTTGCTATAGAAAAGTACATGATCGCAGTCACCACTTAGTAGTGTGAAGTCATCCGCAATTAGAACTCACTGGCTAGTGCACTGCTTTTACAAGATTGCAATTTCTTCTCATATTTGATTTTAATCTACTTGGAGACTTTGGAGGTGTCTATACCATTGAAGCCCATGTAATATTGGTGTGTTGTAGCAACAAACTGCTCAGCCCATGTAATCAAAGCCTAGGAATGGAATGAGCGGTGCGGCCCATAAAAGAACTAGCATTCAGTTTAGGCTACAAATGTTTGCAGCAAACATTCAGTTCCATATAGGACGTGTCTCTTTTGTTCCTAGCATTGTTGTATCTTAATATTTCTTTCATTTACTACATCCTTGTAATCTAGGGAACCATATCTGCAAGCTAGAGTTTGGGCTATATATTTTTGCAGAGTTTCTAAATCTATGTAGAATAATTAGGATTCAACAAGCGTAAACCTGTTACTTCCCTTGCCAGTGAATTGACCTGATGAAATGAATGTAGTTTATACCTGATTGCTGTTGTTTATTCAAGGGAAAAGTCTCTTTGATTTTGGTCTTGATTCTAATTGTCCATCTTCTGCATGTATTGGAACAAACCATCCTACGATGTTTCTATTCAAATGTGTGTGTCGTCAGATTAGAAATAATGATGAAATTCTGCTACTTATAATACTTATGATGAAATGTGTTTGACTCTTATTTTCACAGCCTGCCGCTTGGATCCTTGTTGGGGTGGACGAGTTACCTCCTTCTTGGGAACCTGTTGCCACGCCAAACTTCGGTAAGTTACATAAGCTTCTTGGCCTCTTGAGATTATTTCTTTGCTGAAGTAGTATATCATACTTGATAGCTCTTGGTCATTGCACATCTTGGCACACTGATGATATAATATTCTAGGTATTTGGTCTACTTAATCTCCATTTCTCAGATCTTGCCAATTAAGTTCTATTTGCATGGTTGAAGATTGGAGCAAGAAGTCCACTGTGAAAAGGGAGACATCGCCTGACATGATCAAAAAAGAAGATTTTGCGTGTAGAAGTAGAGCTCATGAAGTGAAGTGTACCAGCTAATTCCTATGTCGGTACTTTCTCATAACCTATCTTGATGTATTATCCATCACAGTCCATTTCTCTTGCAATGTCAGCAGTTTGTTTTGGAAAAATAAGTACTATTTGGTGCATATGTCTGCTAGCTGCCAATTCTATTGAGTAACACTAGTTTTTAATTCACCTGAGCGATTTATTATTACAAATTTAAAGTTCAGAGTGTGAAAACATGGTGATAATGATACTTGAGAGATTAGCAGATACCCATATTTTTGGTCATGTAGATTTATGTGCCAACTGCTGCCCATAGTGTTC